>NC_089316.1:28078168-28185668 GCF_036669915.1 Pocillopora verrucosa | reverse complement strand
CGATATTGTCGATGATGAAAATAGGAAGCCAGCAGCATGCAAAGCCGACTACAACTGCAACCAAACGCCTCGTCACTTTGGCTTCCTCCACATTCATCCGAAGGAGTTCTGGATTATTTACTGATGAGAAAACACCAAATGGGGTATTAGATACTACTTCAAAACGTCTCGGTTGATAAACGCACTTGACGGATGATGAGTGTCAAATAATGTCGTTAGTCCTTTGTTTCTGATTTTACCAGCAACAACCTCGGACAAAATCTCCGAAAAATCTATTTCCTACCACACTTCTCTGGCTATTTCAGTTAGGCGTCACCGTTCTCCCTGTTTTTTCGGCATTTAAAGGTAAAAATCCTCCTCAAAACAACCTTGTACTCTCGTCTGAACCTCTTAACTGTGGCACAATATATGAATGGGTTTATGGTGCTACTCAGGTAAATTAGGAGGCTGTTAGTCAAGTACACTTGTCGTGGTAGCGCGGGTCCTCCACGTGTCATGTCTATGTTATCAACGACAAAAACAGGAAGCCAACAGCATGCAAAGCCGATCACAACTGCTACAAAACGCTTTGGCTTCTTTAAAATTCACCCGAAGAAGTTCCAGGTTATTTTCCAGTGAGGAAACACGATTTGATCTCGACACGGCGCGGAACATTATGACATAGCAGATCGTGATGATAATCAAGGGTGTTGTGATAAAACAGCAAAGGATTGAGGCAGAGTAAGCAATGTTACTTTCAAATTTGTACAGACACATTGCTTTTCCAGGCTGGAATCCAATGCTGTCATTTTTGAAGAGTAATATGGGATATATGAAAATATACATCAAGGCTCTTTTCTTCTTAATCAGCGAGAGATACTTTTCCCAATTAACAACACAGAAATATCGGCTGACTGCAATTGCTGCCATAGTTCCAAGACTACACTTCCCAAACGCAAAGATATCAAATGCCTGAAAGCGGCAGACCGTTTCATCAAAGATCCACCGACCGTGGAAAAGACTTGCAACTGTAAAAGGCATACATATAGTAGACATCAGAATATCGCTCACAGCCAGTGCTATTACGAATATGTTGGGAATCGTGCGTAGTCTGTGGTTATGGTACTCGGCGCAAAGAGTGAGGAGATTTCCAAGGATGGCCACAACATTGGTAACAGCAACCAAAACTGTTTCAGTCCAAACTAACGCCTCTTTTCTAGTGGCAAGCTTAAGGGAGAGTTTACTTGTCATCGCTGCTTTTGGTCAATAAGCTCAGCAAAAAGATAAGTAACTTACACTTCTGCACGGTCTTTTTGAAGCACTGATCGGCAAAACCCGCTGGTGTGCGCGATTAACACCGAAAAACAAATGTTATTTTCCATCACGTCCTATCTTTAAACACATTGCAATTAATGAATATTTAGAGATGTCTGTATGTCATCGCTGTTATCATTGTCATCAAGTTGGAAGTTGTAGGGCCAAATAACAACACCATTTTATGTTTCTGTTAGGCGAGAGCACGTGCTGAAAGAGGTTTGTTTGAAAGAGGCTTGTTTTAATTGTACTCAGTTATTTACCTGCGGATAAGTGTTTTTGGGTCGCTTTTAATATTCGACATATATCTTTCGAGTGAAAGAAAAGAAGTTGCTTCTATTTTTCCGTATCTTGTCTAAACAATTTCTTCACACAGCTGGTTAATAAACAAACATGCTATTCCGCCGCTCACGAAAGGGATAAGATATCTTGAAGAGTTTGAACAACTCTCATTTCTGCGATAAGAAATAGCTGAAAAAATTAAATCACTATCTCAGAAAAAATGGAGATTCAGTTTGTTATTAATAATTTTCGGCATTTTATAGGGAAATTAACTTTTTTTCATGGCCATATAAGATCGCGGAAGTTAAGTGACAGTCAAATTTGAAATTTTAATTTAAACTACCTTAAATTTATGCTTGAATTAAAACCTTAATTCTAAAACCGAGAGGATATTGGATGAACATATTGTTGTCGAATAAAGAAGCGGAAAAGTCAATATAGGCCCTAAATTAAGTATTGGTTTAAAACCTTTTATTTGCGTATCCAGAATGAAAGAGGAAGTTAGAAAAATTGTCGGCCTAGAAACTTCCTTAACTGTAATATTACAACGTTCTAGACAGTAATTAAGTTGTGTAAACAGAGATGTTATCTTGTAGACAACACTCATCAAAAATATTGCTTTGGTGATTCTACAAAGAAAATTAAAGTTTTATTTGGAAAAACACGCCCTGATAAAGGTTGGAAACCAGTTTTATGACTTGGCAAACTCTTCAATATCATTGAAATCACTTCCTGAAACAAAGAAATGACACCATCTTGACTTTTAATTTTGATAAAAGAAAAACATTTTAGGTTTTTTTTTCAATGACAACCGCGTGAATATGTTGATCAAATGTCTCACACAAAATTTAAGAAGACTGTGAAAGACTGACAATCTGCAAGATCGCCTTCTGACATTCTCCAGCATTCAGAGCCATATATCAGGGTGGATAGGACACAGCTATGATATAGTTTTAGCCTGGTCTTGGTGCTCTGCTGCTGGTACCTCCATACATAGTTGAGCATTCCGACTACATTGATGGCCTTCACTAAGCGGTTCTTGATGTCCTTGTTTGCTCTTCCATCATGTCTGACTGTGTTGCCCTGGTACGTGAATTCCCCCGTCGTTGGAAGATCCTCTCTGTTTGCTCTGATCAGCTGGGAGTTTGGGACATTCAGAATAATAACTTCCGTCTTGTTTTAGCCGATCTACGGGCAATTCTGTCGAATAAGGCCACAGTGACGGGATGTTTTCTCTTGCTTATGATGATAGGTGTGAGATAAAGCAGCGCCTGGTCATCAGCAAAGTCGAGGTCCTTGTATGCAGAGAATAATGTCTATCGGATGCCTCTGGTCTGGTCTTCAGTTGTTCGCTGCAGCACCCAAACAATCGCAATGTTGAAGAAGAGTGCTGACATCACACACCCTTACCTCACTCCAATTGTCATCCTAAAGCTGAGTGTTCTTACCTCTGCTCGTGAAGTTGTCGTAAACGCTCTTATTGAGAAGAAATAGACAAGTACACAGTTACGATACAAGAAAACCAATTGCTATCGACCACATAACTCTCGTACTAGGATAATGGCAATAAAACGTGACAGATTGCCTAGTTGCATATTAAGTTAGGTTTTTCAACCTACATCACATACAACTTTTAATACTAATCCACGCAGGCTTAACTCACTGACCAATAGAAACGTTCCCTTAATTTATTCAGTCACATTGTGCGCTCAATATTTGATGTTTGTGCACAATCAGTGAATTCCCATAACACACCGCTGCCCCGCTGTTTTCATATTTGTTTGTTATTGACTTTGATAACCACTCTCTTCTACTCAAAAATATTGTAATGATATGAATTTTTGAATAATTATTAATGAGAAGAGGGGGAATCAAAAAGAGAAAAAAAAGAAAATAACAGAAAAAGAATAAACATTTTGAAATGAAGCTACAAATAATTAAACTTATCGTTTACTTTTATTGTTGAAAATACTCTAAGAGAGAATCCACTCTCAAAAAAAATTGGGCAAGTGTTGCAAGTTCATATAATTTGTTGCAACAGCAATTCAAATTATTTAAGAGGCTGTGGGTAGTTAGGTAAAGTCTGTATTTGTGCAGTGGCCCATCCGGGCCCTGAGCTTATAATACTGGTTTCCTCACATGAAGTGAGTGGGAGTAACTACACCCCTTGGATGGGATGCCAGTCCATCCCCTTTCCCCCTGGCATTTCATCAGGCTTACCTGGCTATAATTTCTGCTACCCATTTAAAGGTAAACTTTACTCAGATACCAATCTATCATTACCAGTTGATGAATTGGATTCCTAAAAATCAAAGGCAGTTAGTTGAAAGGACGCTTCCAATAAATCACTAGGTGACATTTGAAGAAAAGACATCGTTTCTCAATATTTAACATGGAAATCAGTGTAACAGTACAGTTAAAAGGGAGAATCTAAGCAGTCTATCAAAAAAGGAAAAAATTACTTTTAAACTGTTTAAAATAATAAACATAAACACGTGAAATAAGCTGGAAATGTTTCTAGGTTTTTGATCAAATGCATGGTAAATACGGGAGCACATTAAATTAACACCTATGTTAGCCTGATACGAAAGCTTGTGCAAAACACGTTCATGATTGTGTGCATGACACGCAGACGAAACTGAAAGTGTTCCGATCATCAACGCCTGCACAAAATCAAATCCATGACTTAAATATTCCTTTTAATTCTCCCGAATTATTTATTTTATCCAAGGTAAATGCCGGGTATTGCCTGCGAATTTTTGTGAAGTCGACAGCTGTAACTTGTTCAAACAAGCTCAGCTTGATTAGCTCTTAAGTAACACGAAGCGGCAATACAATTTATACACCCAAGAAAAAGTAAAAGTTAGCGATCCTCGTTAGTTAACCGCAGGGACGTCTTTCATTGTCGGAAATCAGAGAAATTAGGACACATTAAGAGCATTTGAGGGAGAAAATATTGACTGAGAAATTCGAAATAAAAGTATTTACTACTTATTACTTTTTTTATATTTTTTAGTATTTACTGCGTTGGTGATGGCCATGGTATCGATAAAACACAGCGTTAAAGATACACATCCCATTGAGTAAGCATTGAAAAACCTATTGTTGTATAAATTGTTCCACTAAACTAGAGCAGTAAATGCAACTATGTTCCCCAGCCGAAATGCGTGCACCTTTCAAACTCAATTTGTTTGTTTTCTATAACGTTCAACGACGTTCACCTAAAATGGATCTATATTTCAAGTGTGTTTTTTTCTTTTTCTTTTTCATGTCAATAGGTCACCATTGTGTCTCTGGAGCCCAAACTTTTTTTTGCTGGAAAAATTCGTCCCCAGATATAACATTCAAACATTCATATATATCATTTGAAAAATGAGAAGGAAAAAATAGCATGATCCTGAGGAACTGAGAACAATTATTTATAAGTTTACAAAATAGGATCAGTGGCTGTTTATATTTACTGACATTATTTTTACTGTGTAAATCACCTCTGAGCCAACCAGGTTCAGAATAATTTTCATATTTGTGAGAAAGAGGGCTAGTCATCGCATAAATAAAAAATGAGTTTTCCAAATGCAAAACACTGAAATATAACGCGTAAACTTCGCAACTGCGACCGATGTTTATGAATTGTTGATGACTATTGTTGTCTAAAGAATTTGCAGACTCATCATAACGTGTTTAATGTCCTTTAAAAGGTGCTACCTGTTGTTTGTCTATTTCCTGTTGTATAAAGAGTTAAGTTACGTCTTAACTAGTGCAGTATTTGAACAAGTCGCTAAGAACCGAGTTCCGGTTTAAAAGAAGAACCCGAGGAATGAAAACAATCAATAATTTAATAGACAATGAAAACGTTTTCTCGGGCCTTTTAGAGAGCAAACGCCAGAACGCAAACGCAAAAGCACCAGCGCTGTTGCGTGTTTAGCCCGTATTCTCGCCAATCGGGTCATTATTTTGTGCAAAAGTGACTTTAAAATGCAAACGCACGCGCACCATCTTCGTGATAGCACAGTTCTGTTGAAGATGAGGATGGAGATTCACAACGCTGTTGCTGTGTCTTGTCAGTGTCTTGATTTCTCTGTATAACTGGCAAAATAGGAGTAAAATTTATTTTCCAAAGTAAACGTGAATCGAATTTCAATTATTCAGAATTGATAACGATGATCATGAATGATTTTGTTTCAGACTTTTTGAGTCCAACCCAAGAGTTCAAGACATATTTCCCGCCTTTAAGAGTTTGAAACTTGAAGCCGTAATCAACTCTCGATCTCTGTATGTTCACGTCAGACGAGTCATGACTGCGCTGGAAAATGCTGTATTTTCTTTGAACGACGCAGAGGTTTTCATCGAATATTTAATGAACTTGGGAGAAAGACATAAACCATGGCTCGTGAGGCTGGAGCATTTCGATATATGTATTCTATTATGCCGATCAAGGCTACCTAGGGGTACATATTGTTGTATAGCGCTGTATTGTGATGTAAATTACAGTAGCGGGAAGTGTAGTGCTATCTAGGGGTATATATTATTGCTTATGATCCATCAAATAATTTTGCTCGCGCGCGATTGGTCTAAACGCAGTAAGTGACTGAATATCCCCTGGCTAAAACTAAGTGATATCCGAGATTATCACCTAAACGATATTCCCCAATTTTCAGACCTTACGTCCACCACGATAAGTCTTCGTCTCAAAATTAATGCAATTCAGGGTAATTAGGCATTATCAACTGAATCGATAACGTAAATTGCCCACCGCAAAGAGTTTAAAAGCTCATGTTTCGAGCGTTTGCCCTTTGCAATCGCTCTGACGAAGGGCTAACGCTCGAAACGTCAGTTTTTAAACTCTTTGCAGTGGCCAATCTACGTTATCAACTCACTTGATAATACTAAATTACCATGTTATACTCTCCCACCGACGCAGTATCACAGTTTTTTTTAGAAACTTAACCTTTTCTTAATTCAATTCAGTGAGCTGTTCATTAACATTTTTCACGAGCGTCGCAAAATATTTGAAGGATTAAAAAACACAATAGCGTCTATTTTGCGCGAAAATATGTACGGATATTTGTCCTTGGATGTTATCTGTTCCTCGAAGCTCACAGTTTCCGCATCTTGGAAGAGAAAATTCGAGAAAATGACTGCGGCAAATATTCGCACTTATTTTGGCACCAAATTGGAGCAATTGTTTATATAGCGCTGTATGGTGATTTAAAATTCCGTAGAGGGAAGCATAGTGCTATCTAGGGGTAAATATTGTTGTGAAGCGTTGTCTAGTTACTGTATTTTACGGATTTACAGTGCTACTCTGGGGTATAATGTTGTATTGTGCTGTATGATGATAAAACTTGCAGTAGAGGGATGTATAGGGACGGGGAAGAGGGACATATAGGAGTGCGCATTCGAACAGACATGGAGTTTAATAATCGACGGAGCGTGTTTGCTCATGATGAATCTCTCAAGTTGTCATCGGCTATCTCTCTAAGCATTATTGTAACTTATCCTTTCTCAATTATTGCGTTGTCAAAACTCTTCCTCAGGGTCTTCTCTGCGTCTGCATCCGAGATGGCGGCTACCGACTCAGTAGACTCCGGCTGTGGATTGGCCTACCGCCATCTTGGATTCGCATTGTAGGTGGACCCTGGGCGAGAGTTTGACCCATTCCCAATCACATGATAGAAGAAGCCTTAATTTGGACATTGAGGGATTCGTTTCCGACTAAATGCACTGATTATGTCGCCGAGTCTTGGAGGGAGCTGTTTCGCTTTATAACTGCTATTATGATGAGAGGACTGAGGAGAGCAAGCACTGGCACCCTGAGGACTAGGAATCAATCGAAAGGAAAACTGAGATTTTACTGGAGATGACTTTAAGGGGACACCGTCCCAAAGTGGACATGATACGCATGATAACAACTACTATGGGGGAGTAACGAGGTATATGAGTTGTAAGAAGCCTGACATTGCGCAAAGATTGAGACGAATGAAAACTGAAAGAGACATGAAAAAGATGGGAATAAAGGAAAATTGCGATGAAAAAAAAAAAAAAAAGGAAGGAACCAGAGGAAGGAGAAAAAAAGGGATGCGCAAATGTGAAAAAGTGTAAAAACTTGTGTGAGGAAAAAAATAAAAAAGGCGCAGATATGTAACAGTATAAACACGTCCGTCGGCGTTCAAAACCGTGTGGCAATACGGAGAACGATAGACAGTGGAAGAGACAATCGAAGAGATGACGCGCTTTTGTTAAGTGGGCGGGGCTTGAAACGTGGAATGTTAGTACACTGTTAGCTGCACACATTATCAACTTGGTGCGCGGGTCAAAACAAGTATTGAAGTCCCCATAGGATCTGCTTTTTCTACATCTTACATGCATCCTAAGAATATAGAGACAGACAATGTAAATCAACGCAGTTTTTGTATTTTATATAATGTATATTTCTCTTACACAAAGAAGTAAAAAAATAAGCACAATAGAAACTGCATTAAATTATTCAAGGCATTAAGTAAAATATGTGCTAAACGGAGACGCTAAAATGAACCCATTTACTCCCAAGACTAATCATAATTTAAATTCTCCTCACGGTATTAATACACCGACAAACATGGAGTCAATAACAATTAGAGAAAATCCAAACTGGAGGATAATCTTTTACTAGAAACATAATGTTACATCGAATTCTCGGAACAAGCGGCAGCAAAGAGAAACACATTCTTATCAGTTGGGAGAATTTTTCTTCAGAACTTGGGAGTTCATGAGTTAATTAATGTAAAGTAAGATAAATGAACAATTATCTTCAACTTAAAAAAAAATAGCATCAAAACACTTCACACGAAATACACTGACATTATACAAACCATGTTTAGTTGAAACTGTCCTAGCATGTCTTTAAAATCCTAGTTACATTATATTCAACCACGCATATTATCAGACATCCTCAAATCATGCTGAGGTAAATTTAAAGCGATAAAAAAATTTCAAGAGGTGATTTTCAACAATTAGAAGTTTTATCCTGAAGCCCTGAACGTTTTCAACTACGCACTATGTTTGCATTAATTAATGAGCCTTTTCACCAAAATAATTCCCATTGAGGACTACATGGCTTACGTTAACTGCTTCTCTCATTTATGAGCGTAAATATTGTCGTACTAGAAACAACAAATTCCATGTCACATACAATAAAAGTCACACGTATGGAAACTTTAATTATAGTGAACTCTGCTACCCTCTTTCCTAGTTTAGATTACATGGACAATTTTTAGCCTCTCTGTCGTCGTTCTTTAAAACGAACGGAGAAGTGTTTGGTAAAACGGACAAAAATTGGCCAGACTCGTTTGATTGAAAACAGGGTTGTAGCCAGCTTTTTGACTAAATGTAAGTCTCTTCCCTCACAAATTTCAGTTTTTGTTTCAACATTTGCAAGAGGCATATTATCTTTTAGTAAAAGTCAAGCGGGCAGAAAACAATTGTAGGCCGGGCCTACGGGACTAGAGGCTGGCTACACCCCTCAAAGTAGGTGTAATGTCTCTAACATATGGTTAGTAAATTTAATAACATCATCTCTGATGTTTACTTCTTCAAATTAAGCTTAGAATGGCAATCTTGGCACTGACAGAACTAGATCGCATTAAAATGGATGGATTTGAAAATGGTAATCAATTTTTTTGTAAAGATGAAGGTAAATTGTAACAAAGTAATTTATGATGCAGAAACGGTCTAAGATCAATTCACATATTCAATTCACATACATATTCAATCAAAGTTTTGGAAATAAAAATTCGCCAACTTTTGCAAATGACGAATTGTTTCTTTGTTTATTAAAAGCTTAGAGGATAAAGATAATTAAAATCCGGTGGAAAAGCCCCTGGTTGGGTAAAAGAAATAACCTTTAAATTATTTTCCATACAACTGATTGTAATACAGGAACAGACCTGAGTGACATGTTTGTGGAAATGGAAACCTCGTTCATAACAGAGGCCTTGTTGCATTTCGTTCTCCTCGCAAGCATTTAAATTTGTTAAAGTAACAAAAAATGACAATTCCACTGATCAAAATATAATGAAATAGACTGGTTTATTTCTTCACCATAGTAAAGTTGCACATCTCAACTTCCATTTAACAAAAAAGTGAAAAGTAAAGAAAAATAGCCAAAAATAGTTTAAAATAGAGAAACATTTAAACCTTCCAAGTTCCAACTTCATTCTTTTGAGATGAAAAATAACATTTTCTCATTTGTTTGATTTTCTATTCAAATTTTCTCTTTCCTTTGCCATCAGGTCAAACGTGAGGTCATCTCCAATCAGCAAAAAGGGCGCCCAGTACTTGATGTCGTGGAACTCATCTGATTCTCTGAGGCTTTTCATGGCCAGGTTCAGTGACTTGCTTGTAGATTTACCTTCTGCAAGGTGCTGATAAAAGCATTTCATGAACTCGAGAGTAGCCTCGTCATCAATCGCCCACAGGGACACCACAACAGACCGAGCACCAGCCCCCATAAAAGCGCGCGCAATGCCAACCACACCTTCAGCCTTGATCTCGCCTCGACCACTGTGGCAGCAACTGAGCACAACAAGTTTAGCGCGAAGTTGAACATTCAACACATCTCGAATCGTTAAAATGTAATCTTCTTTCTTGGTAGGCACAGTAGATATTCGGTCTGGGTCAGGTGTAAGAGCAATTTCACCAGTTTCCATACATCCGTGTGCTGCAAAGTGAACTAAGGAAACGGAACTGAGTCTTTTCAACACCTCACGTTTCGTGGCTTTTCTGCCAGTGATTGGCGTGATATTCAGAATTTCTCCGATCATTTCTACTTCTTCCTTAGCACACGGAAGCTGCTCGAGGACTTTCTCTCCCTCGCTGTTAGTAACCTCGGATACCCACGGATCTCCTACAAGTAACGCATCACTGCTTTTGTGATAATCATCTGGGCAATCGGCAATGAGTCTAAGACTTGCTAACGATGGAGCGACTCGGATTGTGAATGATTCACACAGGTATTTAGAATTACCATCCTTCAATGCAGCGTAAGGAGCGATCCACAGGGGTCCATCAGGAATAATGAGTAGCTCATCCCCTTGAATCAAGTCAGCCACCGGCTTCATAACGATATCATACAAAGTTCTCAAGCATCCGTCTTGTTGGAAGTGAGGTTGAGGGTTGGCTTCTTTGGTTTTCTCATCCACTTTTGAACGGCCCTCCCTCAAAGCATCTAAAGATCGATTCTCGCATCTCACATTAGAACGAACACCAAGTTGTGTATAGACACCGAGCATGAACGACTCAAAGGACTGGCTAGATCCACTATTCTCTGAAACAAAACCTTTGAGTTTACTTTGTTTTAACTGAACTTGTTTTCCTTCGGACACAACCCAAAGATTGACGTTAGCTTTGTCCACTGCCTGAAAGACAGTGTTTGATGGAACGTTTTTTAAAACTGCGCAATCTTCATCTTCTCCCTTGTGGTGACTTGTTCCACCACGAAAACTGGATTCCATGAGGTCGGTTAGAGCTTGAGCTCGTCCTTTCTCAGCAACAAATAAGGCTTCATCTACATTACCTTGTTCTACGAGAACTCTCCACAAACCCGTATACACCATTTGATGCTGATTTCGAAAATTAACTTTCCACTCATCTTTAGATTTTAGAAGTACTCTCAAGGAATTGAACAAGTTTATGCTAGCTTGGTAATGTTCAACGGCTTTTGGCAGTCCACCTTGTAACTCAGAAACGCATCCTAATGAACAGTAGGCCATTGCCTCCAAGGATTTGTCTCCTACTTCTTTAGCTATTTTAAGATTTAGATTATGGTACTCCATGGCTTTTTTGAAATCACCCAGACGGTGATAAGCATTGCCAAGATTGCCATAAGCACCACCCTCCCCATGCTTGTCTCCTACTTCTTTAGCTATTTTAAGATGTAGGTTGTGGTACTCTATGGCTTTTTTGAAATCACCCAGACGGTGATAAGCATTGCCATGTTTGCCATAAGCACCACCCTCCCCATGCTTGTCTCCTACTTCTTTAGCTATTTTAAGATGTAGGTGGTGGTACTCTATGCCTTTTTTGAAATCACCCAGACGGTGATAAGCATTGCCAAGATTGCCATAAGCACGACCCTCCCCATGCTTGTCTCCTACTTCTTTAGCTATTTTAAGATCTAGGTTGTGGTGCTCTATGGCTTTTTTGAAATCACCCAGACTCTCATAAGTATTGCCAAGATTGCCATAAGCACCACCCTCCCCATGCTTGTCTCCTACTTCTTTAGATATTTTAAGATGTAGGTTGTGGTACTCTATGGCTTTTTTGAAATCACCCAGACTGTCATAAGCATTGCCAAGATTGCCATAAGCACGACCCTCCCCATGCTTGTCTCCTACTTCTTTAGCTATTTTAAGATCTAGGTTGTGGTACTCTATGGCTTTTTTGAAATCACCCAGACGGTGATAAGCATTGCCAAGATTGCCATAAGCACGACCCTCCCCATGCTTGTCTCCTACTTCTTTAGCTATTTTAAGATGTAGGTTGTGGTACTCTATGGCTTTTTTGAAATCACCCAGACGGTGATAAGCATTGCCAAGATTGCCATAAGCACCACCCTCCCCATGCTTGTCTCCTACTTCTTTAGCTATTTTAAGATCTAGGTTGTGGTACTCTATGGCTTTTTTGAAATCACCCAGACTCTCATAAGCATTGCCAAGATTGCCATAAGCACCACCCTCCCCATGCTTGTCTCCTACTTCTTTAGCTATTTTAAGATGTAGGTTGTGGTACTCTATGGCTTTTTTGAAATCACCCAGACTGTCATAAGCATTGCCAAGATTGCCATAAGCACCACCCTCCCCATGCTTGTCTCCTACTTCTTTAGCTATTTTAAGATGTAGGTTGTGGTACTCTATGGCTGTTTTGAAATCACCCAGACTGTCATAAGCATTGCCAAGATTGCCATAAGCACCACCCTCCCCATGCTTGTCTCCTACTTCTTTAGCTATTTTAAGATATAGGTTGTGGTACTCTATGGCTTTTTTGAAATCACCCAGACGGTGATAAGCATTGCCAAGACTGCCATAAGCACGACCCTCCCCATGCTTGTCTCCTACTTCTTTAGCTTTTTTAAGATATAGGTTTAGGTACTCTATGGCTTCTTCTCCCCAATTATAGAAGTCTATGACTTTCTTGATATCACCTGAACTTGCGCTAACGTGGTCATGACTAATAGGATCTTTTTCCTCCGTGGACTTATCTCCCACTTCTCTGACAGACTGAAGTCTTAATGAAAACAAGATCCTATTGTTTTTGTCAATCTTTTTTTATGTTAAGGGTTAAATGTGGAAAAACAAAAAAGATTATGTTTCGTGCTTGGTTCCCAAGCCTCTGAACAAGAGGGATGATAAAGGCTGACCTTGTTATGATAAAAACATTGCTGCTTTTTATATGCAAACTACTTTGTTATTATCGTTTCTAGATACTGGTCTCTATCACAACAAGGTCACCTTCAGCCTCACTCCAAACTAAGGCTTGGCAACTAAGTACACGACTATAAAATGACCCATTAGGAGGGCTTTGCATGAAAGGTAGATGATTTATCAACATTCAGTCTTAAAGTCAGTTGTGAAGTAAATCTACACTTCAAAAAATTTTTTTTCTGTCTACAGCCTCAAAATTTAACGCGAAATATCTAGATTTAATCCTTAGTTTCCAAAAACTGAGCAGCACTTGCTCAATTTTTAAATTAATATAGCTTTAACATCAGACAAATGTTTTACAGCAGTGGAAGAAATGAGTCTACAACACAAACACATGTCTTTAAAATTTTTATTTGTCCATAGGAAAGCAGGACGAAAGTTTCCGAGTCTCTAAGTAGTGGAAAAAGGTCGAAGGCAAGAAAATCTGCATAAAATATGTAAAAATTACCGAGCTTTTTGTTCTGGCTTGTTTAAGAGAGATCATCTACCCAAGTACTATGTATAAACTGGATGAATATTAGTCTTCTAACCCTTTAACTCCCGTGAGTGGCTAAAAGGAGTAATTTCATTAACAAGTCATGAGGTAATAACTTCTCCTATGTTTTTAATCACACACACTTAAAGTATATGAACTGATAAGTTCCCATCATAATTAATACCCTTCTTTGTATTTTCTCCCTTAAAACATCAAATTATGGAAACTTTTTTTTTATACCCACGGTTAAAAATGAAAGATTCCTTCAAAGGATACAGCTAGTCCCTTATCACACCAAGTGATTGCTTCTTCAAATCTCTTCAATTCAACACAAGCAGTGGCTCCTGTAGGCAACAACGCAAAGAAGCATACTATTACTGTAGCTCAATTCTGAGAAAAGAACCTGAAACCATTGAAATCATTACAGACCAGAAGAAAAAAAAAAGACAAAACAAAACAAAAAAAACTAAACGGAAAAGAATAAACAGGCCCTATTAGGTTTCAGTTAGATTTATTTAGCTTTACAGACAACTGAAACTTCTAAGAACACTTAAATTGGGATCAACAACTCACACTAAAACACTAAGAGTTAGGTAAGTCCTGATCCTTCTTTCTAAAACAGCTAGATAGTGACTTAAGAGCGTGTCCACGAGAGTACCGGACAGTCGTGCTACATGCCATCTCACCGATTTCAATGAAACTTTGTCAGTTTAAAGGCTCTACCCAAAACTCAAAAAAACAGACTGGTTTCTGTTTTGGTTTTTTCCGTGGGGAGATAGACCACCCCCCGGTTTTTCTTGGTTTTCACCAATGAAATCGCTTCAAATAGGTAAAATGTATGAAGCTCTCATTGCGATGGTATTTAACCAATTACTTTGAGGATTTGCACACATAGTTTTACATCCTTAGTTAATGGCCGCCGCGAGTATCAGTCAGTTCGATTGACGGCTTGTCAATCAACAGAGGCAAATATACGACTGTGTTTTTAGACTTTTCGATTCATCCAAATATTTTACAACTTTGAGGTCAAATATCTCCCGTTGCCAGAAAGCTACAACACTAATCTTAATTACCCTTTATAACCCATCATTTCATCTCTGAAAATCATCAAAAAAATCTTTGGGCACTACCGTATTTTTGTCTTGGATACCTTTTAAAATCTGCGACTGTGACAAGTTTCTCTCAACTACACCTGTCACGCACTTCTTGCTCCAGGCGGTCACTTGACAAAATAAACCTACATTTTTTAGCTCTTTATACAAGATGATTGATCAAGAAAGGTGAAAAATGTGAAAAACTTTCGAGATTTTTTGTAGGAATGGAAAATTTCACGTTTAGAGAGATGCGTGTTGACGAAAAATGAATGGGAAAATCGTTGCGTTTCTTTCTTCAGTCGTTTATTACTTTGAAGATTTGCTAAAATCAGGACATAGGGCTCTTGTACAGAACAAAACATTCATTAGCCTATACTTTGATCGTCTATTATCATTATCGCACAGTTTACAATAAGGAAACTGTAACAGTAGAGGAGATTTTAAAGTCACATGTCGCCTGCTTGTTGACGTACAAGTTCCCGAGTGTAACAACTTCGGCTTTTCCATACCGCGAATGACGGGAAACTCTACCCCCCTTATTTGATAGGAAATATCAATAGCCCCATAAATTCATTACCTACGCCATGTTTCCAGAAAATAAGACTGGAAAATGTTTTTTCCACTTTCCACCATCAAGAAATTCCACGTATAGAAATAGTATTTGTAGGGTTACTGCGTGACTTTTCATGAGAAGTAAAAATTGTTCATCTTTTCTTTTCAAGAAGACACTTCTAGAAAGTTCTTAATCCTTCTCTTATCTTATTTTCCTGTTTTTTGACTGCAAATATCATTTGCATTTGCTATTATTTTCGCTGATTGTCATGGCCTTTCCTGCGAGTACGTGTGAGCTAGTTCATATACAGGACTCTTTCGAGTTTCTCTGGGTGGTGTCGGGCTTGGGTGTGTAGGTCTGGCTCAAAAGATATCTGCACGCTGCAACACGGGTTCCCATGTTTTCTCCTTTTTCTTCATTTGGATTTTCATTCTCTTGCTTACATTATCACACATTTATGTTTTTTTATTCCCTCAGCGCGTTCCCTCAGATTTGGAAGTAGGCCATGAAAACTCAATATTGACCAGAACTGAAATCCTTTTCTATCACTATTTGTTTCCGAGAACCCCCGTCATTTGTGACTTTATTTCTCAAGAAGATGTGTTTTTATTTGCTATTTCTTTCCATTAGAACATGAAACTAGGTCCTGATAAGTTTTTTTGGTCTCGTGACTCCCAAAAACTGTTTGCGACAACATCAATTGAGAAATCAAAGGCAATTACGCCTGAGAAATTCGCTTGTAGCCTTCTACCCGCAGAAGGCAACTCCATAAAATGAAACGTTCTAAGACCTCTATAAACTAGAGACATTGCGTGATGTTGAGGGGTGAAATATTTACCCTAAATCTGTGACCCTCAAACGGATCACGTACTCGTACATGTAACGTCCGGAAAATGTCACGCATGTATAACACCTTAGGCGCACCTGGCGAATTCTATCCATTGGCTTCAATAGCAAAGAGACAACTTATTTACTATTTGTATATGAGAAAGCTTATTTACCCTACTTGAAAAAATCCTTGATGAAGTCTACTATTGTCAGACGAAACGCGTGGGAGATAAATACAAGTTTTTACTTTCTCAGTTCGTGCAGTGATGCTCACTAGTTTGTTCCGTCAAAAACGCTTTTAATGTGAAATCACGTCCACCTCGACAGAAAAATTAAGCTCATCCTGTCATAATCAATGGTTTGATACCGTAAGTACCAGTTTAGGTATATCATTGGGCTTTGATCACAATGATAAAAAAAATGTGCGTTTCCTCACGCTTGCCACGTTTATTCTTTGGAAAATTATTTTACTGGAGGGCGATGTCGCTTACCTTGGCGCGTCTTGACTCTGGCCGACGAAAATTATCGAGGTGAACTCCATGAAATTCTAGTCAAATGTTTTAAAAACTTTGTTTACCCTTGATTTGCACGCAGAAAAAAAAGGAAAATTCCGAATGGTATTTCAAAACATTTTATTCATTAGTCAATTTATGAAATGTTTTATAGCAGCCCGAGGAAATGCCGGCGTATCGGTCAAATGAATTCCAATATTTTCAACAAGGAGTTGGTAAGTTTATTTTTCCAAGTAAATTTAAGTGGGGGTCATTTTTTTGTGACAGCCGATCAAAGATAGACATCTCTGAAACGTCTCTGAAACTCTTTTTAAAAAGAGTTTACACTTCCGGTAATATTTTCCTCCTTCTCGCAACAGCGCAACAGACATTGTTAATCCTATGTAGTGTAGGTGTATCAGTTGTATTACGTCTTCATAGTGATGCCATATAAGAAATCGAATGTCTAAAAAGCCCTCAATTCAATCTAACACTCGAATTAATAAAGTCAAGATGGTGCAGTTGTCTTGTTCATTTGCAACTAACTGTGGGACCAAATGTTATTTTTCTCGCGCTGGACAGGGACGGCAACAGCTCATACCTCTAAATTCGTGGGTATACAGCTTTAAAAAAAAACATTTGAGAGACGTCGTTGTATCCCAAACATGCGTTTCGTCCGAGATGGAGCTTATTCTAGCGCGTATTGGCTTATTTGGAGATTACGAAGGCCGCGATTTCACGATGTACCTCAAATATCGTGCACAACTTGGTGTGAGATTCAGACCTTCGGGTTCGTAAATGCCAGCATCCTCATAAAAATCGGAGACATAAAGTGGGAGAGATATGAATCTGCAGATGGCAGAAGAAATCAAAGCTGGTGGCGAGTCTTCCTGGTGGCGGCAAGGTGACTGTAAACCTAAATAGAACGCGTGCTGTAGCTGCTATCTTAGAGTCGGCAATGAATAAGGAAGAAGGGCAAGAAGAGCGCTTATCTGAACATCAGTTTTCCTAGCTGGTGATTTGTGACTGAGATGAACTTTATATCATATGATTGCTAGGGATACGCAGGTACTGTAGAGGAGCTCACATTGATAGAGGTGGGCGATCCTCCCTCTGACTTAAGAACTGCGACAAGTTTATAGCGCAGACCAACTGGCACGGTTTGAAGCACCTCAGGGTCTCACTAGGCTTATCACATTAGAAACCTTCAGCAAACTAATCGTAGAAGCGGGTGGTTATCAGCAACGTGCACAGATTTCGGAACGCGGGTCATAGCGAGAACTATACCCAATCCGTCATAGACGGAACAAGAAAGCGAGATATTCTTGCTAAAAGAAGGATGTATCAAGACGTTTCAGTCATTGGCTGCCATCCAAATGTACCCTGACAAAGACAAACACAGTGAAGCCGACAAAAAAATTCCGCCTAGGACAAGATCAAGAGGAAATGGACTAAGATTGGCTTGTCATTCTATAGGGGATGGCTACGTTCAAGGTCGGACCTCAGGTAAAAATTCTGACGAACAATCCTTAACTAGCCAAGTGGACTTTGGATGGGCTCTTTGGAAAACACAAAAAACAGCCACCTTTTCTCAGAAAGCAGAGAATTATCTCTAAGACGTGTGCTGGGCAAGGGAGGAAACTAGTAAGGCAACCGCCTCTAATGTGATTTCCCAAATATCGAGAGAGTTTAAGAGACGACACCAGCCAGAAATGTTGTCTAAGACTGACCGGTTGATACAGCAGCAAATCGCTCGATACTTCAGCCGGTTATCTGCCGTAACAAAAATTGGTTTATCGATGAGGTCCCCCTCTGTAAATATGAATGAGGACGGAGAGGCCGATGCCAATGATCTAGCTTTAGAATTCGAAACTGACCGAACAAGGCAGAAGATAAGGAGGGACCTTGCAAAATTTAGACGAAGACTGCAGGAGAGGGTACAGCTGCTATTAAGCTAAAAAAAAAAAAAATAGCATCTCACTTTTCTTTCATGTTTATTGTCTTTGCTCACGAAAACAACTGGCTATGTCTTAGGATTTCATCAAGGGAGATTTGCAGGAAGCCTACTCGTCAAATTACTGCTGGCTCATTCTTATTTTAAAATTTTACAAGTCAAACCCGGCAACATTCGATCTAGAGAGATGTGGATTTATATGTAGTAATAGAATGCTTGAAAAAAATATGCAGATATTTTACAAACGAAGCAGGCAAATAATCATAGAGAGCTGCAGATTATTCTGAAATTGTTATCTAGCAGACAGCATGAACAACGCGCTTGAATAATTCCTACGGAGAGTCATCGGCTCACACAACAGATGTTAGCTTAGCGGAGTTCTGCATGGAAATGTTCGATGGCGGTAAGTGACAACGACAACACTATTGAATTTTATTTTCGGAATAGAAGCACAGTTTTTAGTCCGATAGAACTATTGATATTTGCTCTCAAGCGAGAGCGCAGAATTTCTCGTCTGTAAAAGCCGAAGTTGTAGTACACTGGAACATGTAGTAATATCAACCAACACGCAGCATGTGACTTTAAAATCTCCTAAAATGAGCAATGATGATGATAAACAATCAAATTATAGACTAACGAATGTTTTGTGCCGTACAAAAGACATATCTGCTGATTTTAGCAAATCTTCAAAGTAATAAACGACTGAAGAAAGAAACGCTACGATTTTCCCATTGATTTTTCGTCTACATGCATCTCTCTAAACGTGGAATTTTCCGTTCCTACAAAAAACCTCGAAAGTTTTTCACATTTTTCACCTTTCTTGAACAACCATCTTGTATAAAGAACTAAAAAATGTAGGTTTATTTCGTCAAGTGACCGCCTAGAGCAAGAAGTGCGTGACAGGTGTAGTTAAGAGAAACTTGTCACAGTCGCAGATTTTAAAAGGCATCCAAGACAAAAATACGGTAGTTCCCAAAGATTTTTTTGATGATTTTCAGAGATGAAATAATGGGTTATAAAGGGTAATTAAGATTAGTGTTGTAGCCTTCTGGCAACGGGAGATATTTGACCTCAAAGTTGTCAAATATTTGGATGAATCGAAAAGTCTAAAAACACAGTCGTATATTTGCCTCTGTTGATTGACAAGCCGTCACTCAAACTGACTGATGCTCGCAGCAGACATTAACAAAGGATGTAAAAAGATGTGTGCAAATCCTCAGAGTAATTGGTTAAATACCATCGCAATGAGAGCTTCATACATTTTACCTATTTGAAGCGATTTTCTTGGTGAAAACTAAGAAAAAAACGAGGGGGTGGTCTATCTTCCCCCAGAAAAAAACCAAAACAGAAACCAGTTTGTCTTTTTGAGTTTTGGGGTAGACCCTTTAAACTGGCAAAGTTTCATTGAAATCGGTGAGATGGCATGTAGCACGACTGTCCGTGCTCTGGTGGATACGCTCTTAACATATCTGACGCCTGTGACTCATTGAACTTAAGGAACTAAAATATTCATGCTGAAATTTTGCTTTGCATTCCGCATTGAGTTTTTCATCCCGTTCAAAATAATATTCTCATCATGATTAATGGAAGTAATGGCGTAGCAGTCAAGATCTGGATTCAAATGTACATCAGGGTGGTCTTGACCTCTTAATTAAAGTCAATTGAGACAAGATTGAACTCTATTTAACCTCATTTAACCTTAGAGTGTTGAGTTCTTTTTTTTATTACTATTATTATAGTACAGCTAACATATCTAACCTCTCACAATTGCCTTAAGGAAAGTTGGATTTAACTCAATGGCTGCTTCTGCATCCCTTAGTGAATCCTGGTGATTTCCTGTTATTGAAATAAATATCTCTGATTAACCATACATGTTGCAAACCAACTACCATTACTATAATTTTGGGAAAAACTTGTGATGCCCGTTGATATCTGGGGTAAGAGGTTACTTCTTTGTATATTTGAGAGGCCAAGATAATATGTAAATTTTTCCGGACATGCATTCAAAATCATCACCTTTTTTCAGAAAACTACTACTGACAACTCAATAGCTTCAAAATAGAAAAAAAAATGCATATTAAAGCTCTCACCATCTTACCAAGTTTAGAAAGTGCAATTGCCCTGTTGTTGTGCAGTTTAGCCTTCAGTTCTTTGTCATTGCAGTTCATTTTAATTCCTTTGGTGTAAAAATGAATAGCATTGATGAAATCTCCTTTCATGAAGGCCTCATTACCCTCATTCCTATAAACATCAGCTGTGGCTGCAAAGAAAAAATAAAATAATTCGAAAGAAAATTAAAAATGGGTGTCAAAGTCTGTGGTCGTAGTTAATAATTATTCGTGTATAGTCAGAGCTGCCAAGATCTGGAGATTTAAAATCTGCAGATTTTCAATAGTTATGATGATGCTAACAATGTAGGTAACAACATGGGTAAGAATAATGATGAGAATTATAAGCATCACTCAATTCGAAGCAAACCCCCGGAGATTCCTAACATTCCTATTCCCTGGGCAAAATTAATAAAATGTTCAAATGCCCCACACAATCTTATGTAAAAGGCGAAATAATTAGCAATTTCACTTTCAACTAATTGATCAAGCTTTAAAAACAAATTGACCAAGCTTTAAAGCCTAGACCTTGAAGCCTTTTTTCTTCTGAGCCATTTGTTAGTGAAAGTACACTATCTACCTTAAACACCTCCATATTCAAGGATAATTAACACTTGTACTCTCCTGGAAATTAGATGTGACAGTTTTTATTCAAATTCCCTAACGCCAGTCAGGGAGGGTTAAAACCCCCTCCCCCCCCCACCCTCTTTGGCTTGGATGAAGATCAAATGCCTGTGGGTTGCTCGAGGAGAAGGGAGGGAATGTTGAAGGTTTCAAAGTGATTATGTTTCATTAAAATTGAAAGATGATGGTGATGATGATGGTGATGATGATGATGGTACCTATGATGCAAACTTACACAATGGATGTTGTATGATGATCAAATAAAGTCTTAACTTATTATAACTTTGTGTTATTGCTTTGAACTGTTAAAAAAGAAAATAGCAAAAGGTTCTGTGTCATAGATCTTCTCAATGAACAGCATATTGTAATCATAGAAGAGAGTCATGACTGGCCAAATATCCTTTAAAGTGGTCATATACTGTAAATGTCCTTTTCCACATCTGCTTGCATTCTTGAAACTGATCGAATAGAAATTGTTCTAACAAGAACTGAAGCCAAAGTTAAACTTAGCTCACCTCGTAAAGTGTCCTCGTCAAAATCTGGTGCATTTTCTTTGTCAGGTAAGTCTTCATTTTCACATGGAACTTTAATTGAACTTCTTCCTGTAGCCATAGCAACTGTAAGAAGACTGATGCTTCTTAAAAAGTTCTTCTTTTAAGTCATCCTGGCCTGAAAAAAAGGT
Organism: Pocillopora verrucosa; assembly: GCF_036669915.1. Classification (NCBI taxonomy): domain Eukaryota; kingdom Metazoa; phylum Cnidaria; class Anthozoa; order Scleractinia; family Pocilloporidae; genus Pocillopora; species Pocillopora verrucosa. The sequence goes on along the minus strand of NC_089316.1, from coordinate 28,163,825 downwards.
TATTGAAAATGGTTTAAACATCAGCTCAACATATTACCCAGTTGCAAAATAAATATTTTTTCCCTTCTGAGAATGGGAGGGATACATAGACACAAAATCAGAAGCCAATTAAGAGCTAATGTCATCATGCATCCGACAAACAGCGGCAAGTCGTCCAAATTCGTTTTCTATCCTACTTTCATAAAGTTTTTATAAGTAAATAACCAGTTTACGTGAATTTTACGAGGTGAGACTGACAGCTCGTAGTTGGCAAATCATATCTTTTGTTTTTAGGTGCTGACAGGGTTGGTGGGGGAGGTGGGGGAGGTGGGGGAGGAGGCGATCGGAAATACGTGAGGATGCTTGTCGTACCTTTCAGGGGTCAAAATCAGTGATCTGGAACCTTTTACGGTGTCTCAAACTTTAGTGGACTGCCAGAGACTTAGCTGGTACCTTTAAGGGTGTTTTTCGCTCAATAAAATACCTGAAATAAGCATTTAATAAGCACTTGGACGATTTTAATGATCTGACTTGAGCCTCTTGAGCACATCGATAAAGAAGTTCTTATTTTTGAGATTTTTCAATTTTTTTGTGTTTAAATTGGTACTTTATACGGGTAGATATCAGTTGTTGCCACTCCCACACGGACTCAGGTACCTTTTATAATTTTATAAGGGTCGTTTTCGAAATTCCCCGCGCGCATCCTCGCCCTCTTATATATAGGGGTTCCCCGGGGGGTGCTGATACGTGCAGCACACTTGAAATTTAGCAAGGACAAATTTTGATGTGATTTTCGGTGGAGAGAAAAAGTTTTGTCAGCGTCTTGTGGCTACTACGGAAGGGCCCTTTACCACTGTGTGCTTAATTACGCGTTCCGCCAGATGGCAGGAAGCCTACAAAGTGCTCAGACATTAGTATAGAAAACTCCGCCTCTGTCTGGATTTTTTAAAATTATTTTGAAACTCCGCCTCTGTCTGGATGTTTGAAAATTTCAAGATTTACAAAAGACAGTCCTAATTGACTGAGGTAAATTGGGCAAAAATCATCATCTGTATGTTGCAAGTTCATATAATTTGTAACAGCAGCAATTTAAGTTATTTAAACCAGAGGCTGTAGGTAGTTAGGTAAAGTCTGTATCTAAGAGTGGCCCATCCAGGCCCTGAGCTTATAATCCTGGATTCCTCACATGAAGCGACTAGGTATTAATCAAGAACATCTTGGTTAACAAAAATCGTGTTTTTACTCCGATCTTGTTGAGGCTGGATTGCATAAAATTTGTGACATGGTGAAGTCAAATGGGCATTTTTATACGTTGTCTGACTTAGAGTCTAAGAATATCCAACCCAGGAACTTCCTCTCCTGGCATGGGTTAATAGACGCTATTCCTGTCAATTGGAAGAAAGAGCTAAAATCTAAGGCGATACCACACACTCCCCCTTTCGACCCTCAGGATTATAACTTGGTTTTAAATTCTGTTAAAGTGTCTTTATCAGAAATGGACACCAAAACGTTTTACGAAGCGCATATGTCTGATTTGCGTAAAACCCCCACAGCACAGTTGAGATATAACGAAATGTTTCACGATTCTGAGCTCGTGTGGAATAAGATCTACAGTTTGCCTTTCCAGGTTGCGTTAGATACATATACGAGAGATTTTCAGTACAAAATCTTAAATAGAATATTATTTACTAACTCTAAACTATTTAAGCTTAAACTGGTTGAGTCACCTTTATGCTCATTCTGTGATAAGAACGAGGAAACCCTTTTTGTTTTTTGTGAACACTCTAGAGCCCTCTGGAAAGAAATCTCTAGTTGGTTACATGAATGCGGTATTGAAACGCTTCCTGATCTAACAGATCAAATTAATATTATGTTTGGCTTATTTGATGTCGATAATCACTTTACGCTTTTAAATCACATGTTAATAGCGAAGCAGACCATCTTTCTCTGCAGACAGAAATCTATTACCCCAAGCTTTATTACCTTCCTCGCGCACCTTAAAAAAAATTTCAGAATAGAAGAATACCTAGCTAAAGAAAAGAAAAAACTAAACCTGCACTTAATAAAATGGGAAAAACTTTTACAATCACTCAGTTGAAATAACTTTACCTTGGGTAGCCTTGTATTAATATTTTTGTTTATTTATTTATTTATTTACTGACCTTATACAATTTTATTTACTTTATACTGCTGTAATTTTCTTCTTTTTTTTTTTTTAAAAAATGGAAAATGGAAAAACACAATAAAATATATATAAAAAAAAACTAGGTATTATTACTCCTCCCTAGACATGATGACAGTCCACCCCATGGTTACCCCCCCTCCCTTTTCCCTCCTGTCATTTCATCAGGTTCCCCTGACTAAGTTCTGGTACCCATTTATACTCCTGGGTGGAGTATAAATGGAGTGCACAAGAACACAACACATTGACTGGAACCCAGACCTCTTGACCCTGAGTCCAGCACAGGCCAGGTTACAAATGCAGACCTCTCGACCCTGACTCCACCTTACTAATCATAAGGCCACCATGTCTCCACAAGAGCAGAGAGTTTATGGTGAATCCCTTCTAATAAGAAACAACTTTTACAAAACCAAAGTAAGATTTTCTTATCTGATATTTAAATAGGGATTACTGGTCAAAACTTACAAAATATGTAAGTTTTTTATTCAATTTCCTCCAGTTGAACCGACATTCATATTTGTGCAGCTGGCAGTTAGTTCAACTGGACACTTATGACAGGAAAAACGATGAAATATATACACCAATGCTTGCTGATGTATGTTGATAGGGATTTCAATTTGGTACAGGTGCTGATGTTTGTGGTTTACCAGTATATGTATATTAAACTAATTCTTTTTGCAATTATTTCATGTTTACATTGTTTTGTGCACAGAATTGATTTGTCTTTGATGCTAACTTTAATTATCCTGATAATCTAGACTGGTTGTTTTTCAAATATCATAAAATCCTTGCTAGCTGTCTTCACGTAGAAAAAAATTCAAGAAATGTAGAGGAACAAGGAAATCAATTGTTCTGAAATTAAAAATAGCCTGAGATGCATGTACAGTGTAGATCATTTTTTCCAAAGCCAGTACTAACTTCTTACTGACCATTCGAGCACGAGTCTCTACTAGAGAATATTGGCCCATGGTTGCAGCAGTATAGAAATGCCATAGAGCCAATATTTCCCAGTACAGCTCAAGAAAGCAAGGTAATGGTCATGCACTAATGTCACTTGCACTAAACTAGTGTATTGTGAATTTTCTGGCTTCCAAGTAAAAACATAGGCATGTGTAGCATTCAAGAGTTATTTTTTTCGACCGGGTGGGATGAGATGGGACACTTTGTGTACCTAATGTTTTCATTTTTGTAACAGAAAAAGAGCATAGCTTTATAAAAAACGAAAATATTGCATTACTTCACCTTAAGAGAAAGAGAGAAAAACGTAATTTATCTGAACTCACACAGGTATCTTGTGGTCTATTTTCTCTACCGTCGAAATACTTCTGAGCAAAAATAAAATGGATTGGTGCCACGCTTACTGTTTTCTCCTTCGCAGCAGTTGTTTGGTCTCGTCACACAACGCCATCTATTCCCCGACGGAGAGAGAGCGCGTAGCGTCATGAGACCAAATAATAGTTGCGAAAGAGACCGCGCTTACTGCCGTTCCTCTGCCAGAGAGAAAATTTCAATTATTCGTCAACAGTTAGTGCCTGAAAAATATAATTCCATGTAATTTTACTACGAAAAGCAAACTGAAACTCTGTTGTATCTCCAATAGACTCTAACCAAAGGTATATTGCGATCTCGACCAAACGAAGATATCTTTCCCAAGAGAAAAGGATAATATTTGAGAGAGGGCTCCTTGATTGGTTGTTGCCTATCTGGCCTTTGCCCACTGTGTGTGAAATACCTTATAAAATGCAGGTTGTTTACAAGGAATAAACACGCGATTAGATAAAGTCCAAGGTAGTTAAAAGCCGAGTTTATTCGTAGAAAAAGTTAAAACGTGGGATAATTGCTTGAAAAGTTGACTATCAGTAGCATTTAGTGTAAATGTTTTCCAGTGGGGTTGGATATTGCGGTTAGAATACGTGATTAAATGCAAATTGTTTACAAGGAAATGACACGTGATGGAGCGAAGTCTAATTTGGCAAAATTGGCAAGAACTTTGAAGATCCTTGAAGATCCTTGAAGATCCTGGCAAGAAAATGAAAGATCCTTGAAGATCTTAGCAAGAAAATGAAAGATCCTTGAAGATCTTAAGAAGAATTTTGAAGATCTTTAAAGGTTCTCATAAAAATCTTGTAGGAACGTTAAAGATCCTTCAAAGATTTTCACCAGGGATGTCATGACAAGGCGAAAAATGTAGAAAACGCTCGCCGCATCCGCACTTCTTTTTCGTTGTTTTGGTAGCCACTTTGGAAATTTAGCAAGGCATTTTATTGTAGGTAATTCAAATGGGATTTATTATAGTGTACACGCAAATACGCTCGTCATAAAATCAGCTGTCCATTGTTTGCAACTCTGCACAATTATCCTGATAATATGCGAAACTTTGTTCAACGATTTCCGCTTGCTGACAAGTCTTTCCACTTGATACAATTTTACCCCGGGTTTATATTTCCTGATGTCTTTAGAAGCAATAATAATCTAAACGAAGGAATGTAATCTACATGAAGGACAAAAAAAAAGAGCAAAGAAGACGATCATTTATTCCAAAATCTATGTACGAGCTGGATTTAGGCTTATTTTCATTTTCCACAGGTATGCTGATAAATATTCAGTTACGCTGTGTTCTTAATATAACCTACATTTTTTCAAAAGAAGTCAAATAATGTGTTAAAGAATTTGTATTTTGATTTGTCGCCTTAAATTTTTCTCTACCTGAAAATACCTGCCAAGTTTTGTATCATTTAATAAGCAAGGAGCGTTTTACATCTTCCCCTCGAAACATGTGTTTATGACAATTGCTTCCTCTTTCAATTTCTATAATGCGAACAGGATGTAACACGTAGACGGTAGTTTATAATCAAAACTAAAAGGAAAAAGGCTTCACATTATCTCGTAACACTCAGTTTTCTTAGTTCTCACTAAATACTCTTCTAAAAATATAGAGTAAGCAGGGACACAGCACTTTCGATCGATAAAATTTTCATAACTTCCTCTTGTCTGCGATTATATGGCCTAGTGTGTTGTTGCCGGTTCACTTTGCTGAAAGACCTACATGAAACCAAGATCCCACGCCTCATACCGGATTGTCTATATTTTATAATGTACAAAGTTTTTCTTTGTTAATACAAACTGGCAATGTTACTGATGGAACACTGCGAGTGGGTGAGACAAACCACTTGGTTTAATTAATTATTTCAGAGCTTACCTTAAACGACGTTTCGTCAACGACGGAGCGTTGAATTCGTCCTTAAGAACCTGTTAAATTTGTAAAATTTTGCAAGACCGAAGATATTTTGATGAGGTCTTCAGAAGGTGACTTATAACAAGAACGGTGTCGAGAGGGTACTCTTTTCTTAGTGATCTCACGACGTAGGAGTATTTGATTTTTTTCCTCTTAAATTTAGCTCGCGATAACTTAGAACAAAAGCAACGCTTCGAGCTGGGGATGGCGAGCGTTAAAAATTTCTCGCTGCCACCAAAGATGTTCACTCGACCCTGACAGGATGCAAATGACTTACTTTTTGTTTCACGACCATAATGATGTTTTTACCATAGCGTGACATTCTCTGGAAAACCAAAAGTTAATGACACATTGTGAACTTTCCCGAGAAAATGAGTCATAAATAGAGAATAATTCACGGGCGCGCGTAGATGCGAATTTGGTTGATGGAATACAATTCAAGCACGTGAAAAATTTCCAAATGTTCACGTAGTGCAATGATTGGGTATGTTCTAATGGACTTTGCACGTTGATTTTATGATACGTGATGGAACGTGAGTTGTTAGGCGTGTTCTTTGTGCGTCAAGGAGCCGTAAAAACACGTTTGACTTAAAAATAATACAAACAATGAAATGCGAACCGTTCATGTCCCGATAAATCTCGACCTTAATCAACGAGGCTCTCGCGAAGGCCACATACCCCCACAGTTATCAAATGAGCCCAAGATTTCTGGTAAATGTTATTCTTTGTGCACAGCCCCCTGATCCATTACGCAATAATGATACAATATTTTTAGAACGCCCAAAAGGGGTTATGCGCACAACTTTAGGTGCCCGCTCGTTTCATGCCTCTGTGCCTGCGCTGTGGAACAGCTTGCCTGTGCACATCTGCACGATTGATTCGCTAGCGCTATTTAAGAAATCTCTTAAGACCTATCTTTTTAAGCAAGCGTTTTATATTCGCATTACAATCGTATTGGTATTTTGTAGCTTATTTATTTACTTTTTATTCATTCATTCTTTCATTATGTATTAATTTACTGTCATTATTTTATTTTAGTATTGTTATTGTAATTATCTATTGTAAATAGCATTTTTATTGTAATTATCTATTGTAATATTAGTTTTCTTGGATTGTAAAGCGCCTTTGATCATTCCATAAATGTTAAAGAGCGCTATATAAGTAAATAAATTATTATTATTATTATTATCCATGACATCATTTATAAGAACATAGGTATGCGTAGCATGGGTGGGTCGAGATGGGACACTTTGTGTACCTAATGTTTTCATTTTTGTAACAGAAAAAAAGCATGACTTTCAAACGGACGAAAATATCGCGTTACTTCACCTTGAGAGAAAGAAAAAAACTTAATTTATCTGAACTCACACCACAAGCAGCCCAAGCTCCAGCTGCGAGATGATCATCTCGCGAAATAAGATTCATGGTGATTTTTTCGGATTTTTTTTGATTTTCTTTATCTGGCGGTGACAAACCTGAGTATTTTTATGAGTTGTGCCGTATTTTGACTTCCCGTCAAAATTCAAACAAGGAGTGAAAGTAGTAGGCAATACTACACACCAATGAATAGTCTACTAGGTTATTTATGATCCAACTGCTTTTTTTTCCCGCTAAGTCTTTCTGCTCATTTCTCATAAGGCGGGAAAAGCAAAGTTGATAGAGAAGCGCAGCGTGAGTAGCCGACCGGTTAAACAGGTTTTTTTACAGTACACAATAACCAACTGTACACATGCGCTATATACATGTTTTCGCGTTATTTGAACTCTACCTTGTGCAGTTGGATTATAGAACCAAATTGTCTTGTTGTACCCCTCACTGACGCAGCACCACAATTTCCATAGAAACTAAACCCATTTATTCATGCGTTGTTGATTACAATGCCTGCAGCTGGTGCGAGGCCAAAAGCAACCAAACTATACTTAATAAACTGCGCTTGGAGTAGAAATCTCCCGAAAACTCAGCATACTTCGTATAAACATACCCTAACAATACTGAAATACTTCTCGAGCGCTTCACATAACATTATTCTCTCACTTTCATACGATCTGATTAGCTATACTTTATTTTTATTATTTCTACATTTTTTTTTTATTATTTTACGTTTTTCAGTCTATCGAGTTCATGTTCCATACAAAGCCGTTTTCTTCTTGATTTGCGTTCTTTGTTTGAAAGAAATTTGATCATATGAATTAACGTTTAAGCGTTTGACGAAAATGAAATACCCTATGCATAAATCAAATGATTGAACAGCTCGTTAAAAGGAAATGTGTAGCAGCGAGAGAGGAGAATTAACAATCAGATCTTGGGAGTTAAGGGGTTTACGTCTTTTGGAGTGATAGAATTATCATTAGCTCTTCGGATTAGATAGAGATACTCTACCACATTAATTAATTCAATCGTTTTTTAAAAAAGCCTTTGACGGTGGCATATATGCGTTGATAACGAAAATCTGAAAAGGAGAGGCGAACATTAATTAATATGACATGAGCCCCAAAAAATGTTTAGCGAAGACGTACATCAATCAACGAAAAAGTCTTCCTCGGCGTTACTTCCTAGTTCCCAGAAAAGAGTATGCGTAGCCTCCATACTAAAGTTTTAAACTGCTTTCCCCTATGAAGGAGACTGTCAGCGCAGCTCAGCTCAATGAACAATAGCTTTGTAAAATTAGTTTAACACTTTTGCTCTCGTTTTCTACTCACTTTGAATTAGAAATGTGAATTCAAACTTTCTGCGTCCTTAGAGATAGATTGTGAACGCAGTCTTGTCTGGCTACCACGATCACAAAACACCTTAGCGATCTCGTGTTTACCAATTTGTTCACCTTCCCTGGAAATGGTTTCTTGTTGTTGTTCACCTTCCTCGAGTGTAACATCAACGACACCACTGTCTTTTATCGCACCTACAAGAGTGGGCATCTCCACTTGTCCTGTTTGCAGTTGATTATCAAGGACATTCGTCTCAACCATTCCAGTTACTTCCGCCTGCAGGCCACTGAGGGGGAGGAGCAGGGCCAGGAAGCAGGAGAGGGACCACTGTGGATTTTTTTGCCATTCCTTGAAGTATCCTTACAAATGTAGGACATACTGAACTTAAAATTAAGATGTATGGGAATGATTTTGAATTCAGAAAACTATTGATTTACTTTTCAAAAAAATATTTTCAACCTGGCAACAATAGAAGAATATCTTCCATAAAGTAATGACATAAGCACAAACAGATGACTTTCGCCACCTCAAGTCATAGTGACTCAGAAGAGCTACGATCTCATCTTACTTTATTATTTTACTATTATTTCTTAATCCCGACCGACAAACCAAGAACACTACACAATGACCTGGCCAGGTTTCGAACCCAGACCTCTTGACCCGGAGTCCAGCGCACTAACCATTACGCCATCGTGTCTCCCTCATAGGAGTAAAATCACGTGATTCTGCCTCGTCATCATGTGCACTGACAAAGTCACGTGAGAAAGCACTAACCGCCCAAGAGATCAGTGCATTTTCCCGCCTTGCCTAAGACGGTCGAGAAATACGAAATCCAACTTGGAAATCAAGAAAACCTTTCAACGTCGACGTAAACTGTCATACAATCAAAGAATAAACAGGAGAAACTCTTCTCAGCTACCTTTTCAAAGACCATCAACATGACAAACAAGCAAAATCCAGAAGAAATATCAGCACTTGACTCAAGCAAACATGGCGACTCGCCAAACTCATTCGGGAAACTCGACTCTATTATCGAAGCAATCACGCTTATGACTAAACAACTAGTGTCCTCTATTACCACACTCAACTACTCAATGGACCACTCATTTACTGAGATGAAGGAGACTTTAGGAAACCTCGCAAATGTCGAGGAATCTGCCAATGAAGAAGGCTCGGTAAACTCCGACGCGGAGAAAGACCGACAAGGGGCAAACAAGGACAGCGCTAGCACTAGGGACCAAAACCTATCGGGGTCCAGCAACGCTAATAACGTCAACGATCAGCTGACGTTGACAAATAATACCAATCAAACAGACCCTGAGTCCTTCAAAGAGGAAAACTCAACTCTTGCAGGAATTGCGAGTAATTTAAAATTGGGCCAAAAGAAAGCTCCCGCTGTGAATGCACAATTCGCGGGAATACTGAAAGAGGTCATGCGTGTCAAACTTGATGACGATGTATTGACAGAAACGAAAAATCGTTATACCAGGCCAGTTAATTGCAAGTGCTTGGAGCCAACCCAGGTTAACCATCTCCTCTGGGATAAATTAAAACATGACACACGCTCAAGTGACTTAAAGCTTCAGCTTATTCAGGCCAATTTACTGAAGGAAATCATTCCCATCGTACTGGTAGTTGAACAACTGGTCAAAGTCCAGGACAAAATATCACAAGAATTATTGGATATCCCATCTCTAATTAGAACGGCCACTGACTCAGTAGCCTTGCTTGGGGCAGCAAATTTTGGCCTCAATATGCAAAGAAGAGATAACATAAAACCAGAGCTCAATGCAGACTACAAACATCTATGTTCACCTACAGTGCCATTCACAGATTTCCTATTCGGAGATGACCCTGACCTCTCTAAGCAGCTAAAAGATCTAGCTGAAGCCACTAAGGTTAGCAAGAAAATAAGCAAGAACAGTGAATCAAAACAAGATTCATACAGAGGTCAAAATTACAGCCATAAGTCCTACAAGAATAATAGAGGCAGGAAGTTTGGTTGCAAGTACTCACAAAATAAACAGTTAAACTCAAAAAGGCCCAGCTTCTCAACTCACAAACAAAAGGAGGAGGGGAAGAAGCACAAATAAGGCCTCAAGACCCCTCAACAACAAACGAACAGGTAAAAAACACATTTATTGCTGGCAGGTTGAAAGAGTTTGTCCCAGAATGGCATAAAATAACCTCTGACCCAGAGGTGCTTGACTGGGTACAACATTGTCATATTGAATTTATTAATGACATTGAGCCTATTCAACTTGGGGGTCATAAGGTATCTAAATTCAACCAATCAGAGCTATCCATTATTGATAGAGAAATTGAGAAACTCCTTAGTAAAGGAGTAATAGAGACTTAGAGGGGGAGTTCATATCTCCAATATTTTGCAGACTGAAAAAGAATAAAATTGATTATCGCATGATCTTGAATCTAAAAGATCTAAACAAGTTTGTTGTATACAAACACTTTAAAATGGAATCCTTGAATCAGTCCAGGAACTTACTACACCAGGTTGTTTTATGGCATCAATAGACATCAAAGATGCCTACTTTTCAGTACCAATTGCTATAGAGCACCAGAAATTTCTCAGGTTTGTGTGGAGGGACAACCTCTATCAATATGTGTGTCTACCAAATGGGTTAAGCTCTGCACCCCGTATATTTACCAAGCTACTTAAACCTGTGTTTAAAGTCCTTAGGGAAAAAGGCCTCTTGTCATCTGCATACATAGATGATCTTTATCTGCAAGGAGATACCTTTCATGAGTGTCATGAAAATGCCTTGAACACAGTGCAACTGCTTAGAGATCTTGGAACGTCTTGTCTGCATCCCTCTCAACAACTCCAATATTTAGGCTTTGTCCTGAACTCAGTGTCAATGACGGTACGACTCTCTCATGCTAGAGTTGAGAGGGTGGTCCAAGCATGTGACAAGCTTCTCAGTAACTCCCATCCCACCATACTTCATCTAGCAGAGGTTATTTGGCTTATGGTCTCCAGCTTCCCCGCCGTGGAACATGGCCCATTATACTACCGTAGCCTTGACATTGAGAAAATTGAGAGTTTGAGACAAACCAAAGGCAATTTCTCTAGTGAAATATCTCTCTCTGTTAATTCAAGAGAGGAACTGCAGTGGTGGATTGCAAACCTACCTTTTTCCTGTAAAGCAATCTCACATGGTGAAGCTGATATAGTAATCCAAACTGATGCCTCTTCTCAAGGTTGGGGAGGGGTGCATGGCGACCAGAGAGCAGGAGGCAGATGGACCCCCACAGAAGCACTAAATCACATCAATTACCTTGAACTGCTCGCTATATTTTTATCCTTCAAAGCTTTGTGTGGTGCACACAAAAAGAAACACATCCAGGTGCAATGTGACAACACTACTGCAGTGTACTACATAAATAACATGGGTGGAAGTAAATCCATTCCATGTAATGAGGTAACTAAACAAATCTGGGCCCTGTGTATTGCTAATAATAACTGGCTCAGAGCTACATATTTACCTGGATGTAAAAATGTAGAAGCTGATGCAGAATCTAGGGTATTTGATGACCGCACAGAGTGGATGTTAGATCCACAGATATTCAAGAGGATTACCAATAAGTTTGGTAGTCCTGAAATTGACCTCTTTGCATCCCGTTTGAATAAACAATATGCCAAATACTCATCATGGCGTCCAGACCCCGAAGCTTTGTTCGTGGATGCATTTTCTGTAAATTGGAATAATTTATTCTTTTATGCATTTCCTCCTTTTAGTCTAATTGGGAGATGTCTGGAGAAATTACATGCAAACCAAACAGAGGGCATTCTTATAGTGCCACGGTGGATGAGCCAAAGCTGGTTCCCCAAACTACTCAGACTGCTGGTGGAGGCATCCATTGTTATTCACCCCAAGAAAGAGACAGTACGATTCGCCAAATATCCAGCGGCCATGGAACAGAGTGACTACTTTAAAAGGCATACAGCAGGCACACATCAGAATATCGCTCACAGCCAGAGCTATTACGAACATGTTGGTGATTGTTCGCAGCCTGTGGTTTCCGTACACGGCGTGAAAAGTGAGAAGACAGCCATAACATTAGTAAAAGCAAACAGAACTGTTTCAGTCCAAACTAACGCCTCCTCTCTTGTGGCAAGCTCAAGGGAGAGTTTACTTGTCATCGCTGCTTTTGGTCAATAAGCTCAGCGAAAAGATAGGTAACTTACACTTTTGCACAGTCTTTGATGTCGACTTTTTGAAGCACAGATCGGCGAAACGTGCACGATTACCAACACATTTCGTGCACGAAATGTGCACGATTACCAATACTGTCTACCAACACCGAAAAACAAATGTTGTTTTCCATCACATCCTATCTTTAAACACATTGCAATTAATGAATATTTAGAGATGTCTGTATGTCATCATTGTTATCATTCTCATCAAGTTGGAAGTTGTAGGGCCAAATAACAACTCCATTTCATGTTCCTGTCGGCGAGAGCTCGTGCAGTACGTCGTTATTGCTGAAAGAGGTTTGTTTTAATCGCACTCAGTTATTTACCCCCGGATAAGTGTTGTGGAATCGCTTTTAATAATCGACATATCTTTTTCGAGTGAAAGAAAAGATGTTGCTTCTATTTTTCCGTATCTTATCTAAACAATTTTTTTTCACACAGCTGGTTAATAAACAAACATATTATTCCGCCGCTCACGAAAGGGATAAGATATCTTGAAGAGTTTCAACAACTCTCATTTCTGCCATAAAAATAGCTGGAATAAAACTAAAACTCTCTCAGAAAAAAAAGAAATTGAAATCCAGTCTGTTATTAGCAATTTTTGGCATAGTATGGGGGAACTAATTTTTTTGATGGCCATATAAGATCGCGGAGGTTAAGTGACAGTCAAATTCGAAATTTTAATTTAAACCACCTTAACTTTCTGCTTAATTTTAAAACCTTTGTTCTAAAACCGAGAGGATATTTTAAGAACATCTTGTTATCAAATTAGGGAGCGGAAAATTCAATCTAAGCTCAAAATTAACCATAAGTTTACAGACTTCTTACATTTATTCGCGTATCCAAAACGGAAGAAGCTAGATAGTGGGCTTAGAAACCTCTTAAACTGCAATGTAACAACGTACGAAACAGAATTTAAATTTAGAATTTTAACTTAAACTCATGAAATTCAATCATAATTCTTTGTCAAATGTCTTAAAGTGAAAATTGTAAAGCTGCGAGTAAACAGAGATGTTATCTTGTAGACAACACTCACGAAACGAAAGAAGCTAGAAAAATAGTCAGCTTAGAAACTTCTTAAACTGTAATGTAACAACGTTCGAAACAGAATTTAAATTCATTGAAATTCAATCATATTTCTTTGTCAAATGTCTTAAAATGAAAATTGTAAAGCTGCGAGTAAACATGGATATCTTGTAGACAACACTCATCAAAAAAGCTGTTCTAGCGGTTCTAGAAGAAAATTAAAGTTTTATTTGCAAAATATCTCCTTGATAAAGATTTGGAAACCGATTTTACGAGTCGGCAAACATTTTAATATCACTAAAATCGCTTCCTGAAACAAAGAATTGACGCCATCTTGACTTTTAGTTTGGATAAAAGAAAAAAATTTGTAAGTTTTTTTAATAACAACCGCGTGAATACGATGATCAAATGTGAGCCAAATTTACAGCTTCTCGCATTTTTTAACGACCAGACATTGTTGAGTCCAGCGCGCAAACGAAAGGGCGCTGTGTCTAACACAAAATTTAAGGAGACTAGGATATAGTTTTAGCCTGAACTTGGTGCTCTACTGCTGGGACCTCCATACATAGTTGAGCATTCTGACTACGTTGATGGCGTTCACTAAGCGGTTCTTGATGTCCTTGTTTGCTCTTTCATCATGTCTAACTGTGTTTCCCTGGTATATGTGAGTTCCCCCGTCGTTGGAAGATCCTCTCTGTTCGCTCTGATCAGCTGGGGGTTTGGGACATTCGGAATCATAACCTCCGTCTTGTTTTAGCTGATCTTCAGGCAAATCTGTTTATCAAGGTCACAGAGACGGGATTTCTCTTACTTATGGTGATGAGTGTGAGATATAGCAGCGCCTGGTCATCAGCAAAGTCGAGGTCCTCGTATGCAGAGAATAATGTCTATCGGATGCCTCTGGTCTGGTCTTCGGTTGTTCGCTACAGCACCCAACCTCCGCTACCTCTGCTCGTGATGTTGTCGTAAACGCTCTTAATGAGAACAAATAGGTAAGAACACAGTAATGATACAAGAATAGCCAATTGCTATCGACCACATAACTGTCGTACTAATCTTAAACAATTAACAATACCAGGGTCCTAAAATTTGGCATTCTCTCCCAATCATATCGATCACTGGTTTGACTAGCTTTTTTACTTTTAAAAGAAAGATGATTGATTTCTTAATGAAACAAGTCCCAATTGGCCAAGCCGCATATCCACATCCACAACTTAATTACAAACATAATGACAACCGAGGGGGCCTCCCCTACTAGTTTGGTGGTTTCTTGGAGGTCTCCTCGACCTACCATATTGTTAAACCTGTATTAAACCTATCTAAATGTTAAATCTCATGTGATTAGTAAAATAACTATGATGATGAAGATGATGAAATATTTGCAGCAGAATCCCGCACAAGAGACTACCTCTGTGGATGCTGTCAACTGCTTTGTAAAAGTTAACGCACAGCTGTCTTTTCCACTCTATGCGTTGTCTGATAATGTTGTGAAGAGTAAAAGATCTGATCGGTACATCCCTTCCGGTTCCTGAACCTTACTTGTTCCTTCCGGAACTCTTGGTCCACTGTGTTTGATATCCACTTGATGATGATCCCAGCCAAGATTTTTCTTGGAACTGATAAGAGGGTTATTCCTCACCAGATGCTGCAACCACTAAGGGTGCCTGACTTTGGGATCCTCCCAATGACTTCAAGGTTTGTACAAAGTATTTATTTTGTCACTCTTTTCGGTAATTCAAGCCAGTCTACAAATCAACAAAGGTTCGTGGAGAGAAACTCAGATGTTCCAATTTTACCAGTAACAACCTCCAACAAAATCTGTGAAAGAAACTATCATACTACACCAGGTCTTGTGTCATTTCAGTTAAGCGTCGTTCTTTTCGTTCTTGGCTCGGCATTTGAAGCCAAAACAAATGGTACATTAGCTGCTTTATTTTTCGCTAATCATTCTGTAAAGTTGTAATCGGACAGTGTAATCAAACAGTTGGCTGTAATCGGACAGTTGAAGCAACCAGTCACACTAAGTCCACTCAGCTAAATCCACCAATCACAGAATTGATCACAATAACTACAGCAACAACCACTTATCGTAAAAGAAATGTGGAATTTTTAAAATTGAGGAATTTTGTTCCATTGTTTCTACGGGAGATACTTGTCCTAAATATATTTGTTGTTTTCAGAAACTGTAGCGGTTATGGTTAATTGGTAACAAGACTTTGTGTCGTCCAATACTGTATGTAATCATACTCGTGACAAATCCCACTCCTGCTTCGTAGTCGTCCGATTTTGCTAATCACTTGTTTAATTACAAATCGAATAGGACTCCACTTCGTCCTATTACCATTACTGTTCAAAACTATAGCACAGCTCTCGAATGAGATGGGTTGACAACAGCCCGACTTGCGCTCTTATAGGAAAATGTAAGCGTCATTTCCGTGTAATCAGACAGAAATATTTGCTGTTTGCTGAGAATGGTGAAAATAATTCATGCATCATTTTCAGCGTTGTGGCTGCCGTTGTTGTTGCCATTTTGGCGTCGAAAGCAAGTAATCTTGCACAAGAGGGCCTTGTACTCTCGCCTGAACTGTCTATTCATGATACCATAAATGACTGGGTTGATAGTGCTACTCAGATAGATCAAGAACCCGTTCGTCAGGTAAACCTGTCGTGGTATTGCCAGTTCTCCGCGCACGGCGTCCAAGATATCCATAACGAAGATAGGAAGCCAGCAGCACGCGAAGCCAAACAGAACTACTACTAAAGTTTTCGTTTCTTTTGCTTCATCCACATTCGCGCGGAGTTGACTGGGATTAACGCCTGGACAGAAAACACGATTTAATCTTGAAACTGAGCGGAACACTTTGATATAGCAGACCACTATGATTTTTAAGGGCGCAGCGATGTAAAGACATGCGATTGTAAACGTGTAAGCCATATTTCTTTCAAACGTGTACGAACACATTGCTTTTCCAGGCTGGAATTTAAAGCTATTTTTGCCCTCAAAGGAAAACGGGAGCACAGATCCAGCGAAAGCCAGGCACCACACAATGACAATGCATATCAACGCTCTTTGCTTCTTAAACACAAAGAGATACTTTTCTGGTTTTACAACGCAGAAGAATCGGTTGACGGCAATGACACCCATGGTAACTATGGAGACCATCGCGAGAGTCAGCGCGGCAAAACCTTGAAAGAGACAGTAAGATTTTCCAAATATTCACTGGCCATGGAACAGAGCGACAACTGTAAAAGGCATACAGCAGGTACACATCAGAATATCGCTGATAGCCAGAGCTTTTACGAACATGTTGGTAACTGTTCGCAGCCTGTGATTTCTGTACACGGCGTAAAAAGTGAGAAGATTTCCGAAGACAGCCACAACATTGGTAAAAGCAAACAGAACTGTTTCAGTCCACACTAACACCTCCTCTCTTGTGGCAAGCTCAAGGGAGAGTTTACTTGTCATCACTGCTTTTGGTCAATAATCTCTAGCTCGGCGAAAAGATTATTAATTCAGTTACACTTCTGCACAGTCTTTGTTGTCGACTTTTTGAAGCAGTGATCGGCGAAACCCGCTGGTGTGCGCGATTACCAACACTGTCTACCAACACCGAAAAACAAATGTTATTTTCCATCACATCCTATCTGTAAACACATTGCAATTAATGAATATTAAAAAATGTCTGTATGTCATCGTTGTTATCATTCTCATCAAGTTGGAAGTTGTAGGGCCACATGAAAACTGTTTCTGTTCGGCGAGAGCTCGTGCGGTATGTCGTTGTTGCTGAAAGAGGTTTATTATAATTGAACTATGTAATTTAACTCCGGATAACTGTTGTTGAATCGCTTTTAATATATCGACATATCTCTTTAGAGTGCAAGAAAAGATGTTGTTTCTATTTCTCCGTATCTTGTCTAAACAATTTCTTCACGCAGCAGGTTAATAAACAAACATATAATTACGCCGCTCACCAAAAGGGATAAGATATCTTAAAGAGTTTGAACAACTCTCATTTCTTCAGTAAAAATAGCTGGAAAAAACTAAAACCCTCTCTCGGAAAAAAAATTGAAGTCCAGTCTGTTATTAACAATTTTCGGCATCGTATGGGGGAACTAATTTTTTTTGGATGGGCATATAAGATCGCGAAGGTTAAGTGACGGTCAAATTTGAAATTATAATTTAAGCCACTCTAAATTTCTGCTTAAATTAAAAACCTTTGTTCTAAGACCGAGAGGATATTGTAAGAACATCTTGTCATCAAATAACGAAGCGGAAAAGTCAATCTAAGCTCTAAATTAACCATAAGTTTACAGCCTTCTTACATTTATTCACGTATCTAGAACAAAAGAAGAAGTTAGAAAAATCGTCGGCTTAGAAACTTAGAAACTGTAATATAACAACGTAATAAACAGTAAATTAGTCGTTTACTTAAACTCATGAAATTCAATCGTAATTCTTTGTGGAATGTCTTAAAATGAAAATTGTAAAGCTGCGAGTAAACAGAGATGTTATCTTTTAGACAACACTGACTCATCAAAAAAACTGTTCTAGCGGTTCAAGAAGAAAATTAAAGTTTTATTTGAAAAATATCTCCCTGATAAAGGTTTGGAAACCAATTATATGAGTCGGCAAACTCTTCAATATCACTGAAATCGCTTCCTGAAATAAAGAATTGACGCCATCTTGACTTTTAGTTTGGACAAAAGAAAAAATTCATACTTTTTTTTTCATTAACAACCGCGTGAATACGATGATCAAATGTGAGCCAAATTTCTAGCTTTTCGCTTTTTTTAACGACCAGACATTGATGAGTCCAGTGCGCAAACCAAAGGGTACTGTATCTAACACAAAATTTAAGAAGACTGTGGAAGACTGACCATCTGCATGGATCGCCTTCTGTCATTCTCTAGCATTCAGAGCCACATATTAGGGTGGATGCGATACAGCTATGATATAGTTTTTGCCTCATCTTGATGCTCTACTGCTGGGACCTCTATACATTGTTGAGCATGCTGACTACATTGATGACTTTCACTAAGCGGTTCTTGATGTCTTTGCTTGTTCCTTCATCATGTCTGACTGTATTGCCCAGGTACGTGAATTCCATTTCTAATCAGCTGGGGGTTTGGGACATTCGGAATCATAAATTCCGTCTTGTTTTGGCTGATCTTCCTGATCTTCTGTCGTACTAATCTTAAACAATTTACAATACTCTAACAGGGTCCTTAAACTTGGCATTCTCTCCCAATATCGATCACTGGTTTGACTAGCTTTTTTTACTTTTAAAAGAAAGATGATTGATTTCTTAATGAAATGAGTCCGAATTGGCCAAGCTGCACATCCACATCCACATCTTAATTTCAAACGTAATGACAACCGAGGTGACCTCCCCTATAAGCTTGGTGGTTTCTTGGAGGTCTCCTCGCCCTACCATACTGTTAAGCTTGTATAAATGTTATATCTGAAGTGACTAATAAAATGATGATGATGATGACAATGATGAAATATTTGCTGCAGGATCCAGTACAAGAGACTATCTCTGTGGATGCTGTAAACTGCCGCTCTGTGCGTTACCTGATGATGTTTGAAAAGTAAAAATCTGGTCGGTGCAACCCTTTCCTTTCCTGAACCTCACTTGATCCTTCACGAACGCTTGGTCCACCGTGTTTGATATCCACTCGATGATGATCTCAGCCAAGATTTTTCTTGGAACTGATAAGAGGGTAATTCCCCGTTAGATGCTGCAACCACTAAAGGTGCCTGACTTTGGGATCCTCACGATTACTTCCAGTTTTGTGTAAAGTATTTATTTTTCTCAATCTTTTCGGTAATTCAAGCCAGTCTACAAGTCATTATGGGTTCGTGTAAAGACACTCAGATGTTCCAATTTTACCGGTAACAACCTCGGACAAAATCCCCATACTACATAAGGTCTTGTGCCATTTCAATTAAGCGTCGTTGTTTTCGTTGTTAGCTCGGCATTTGAAGCCAAAAATCTTCCAGAAAACAACCTTATACTCTCATCTGAACCTCTTATCTGTGGCACAATACATGAAGGGGTTTATGGTGCTACTCAAATAAACCAAAAAGCCCTATGTTAAGTAAGCTGGTCGTGGTAGTGTGGGCTCTCCATGCGCCATGTCGATATTGTCGACGATGAAAATAGGAAGCCAACAGCATGCAAAGCCGACTACAACTGCAACCAAACGCTTCGTTACTTTGGCTTCCTCCACATTCACCCGAAGGAGTTCTGGATTATTTTTTAATGAGGAAACACGATTTGATCTCGACACGGTGCGGGACACTTTGACAGAGCAGACCGTGATGATAATCAAGGGTGTTGTGGTAAAATAGCAGTGCATAAAGACAGAGTAAGCAATGTTACTTTCAACTTTGAACGAACACATTCCTTTTCCAGACTGGAACTCAACGCTGCCATTTTTGAAGAGTAATGTGGGAGCAGATCCATAATGAAAAGAAAGTTGAATAAGAAAGTAGCATGTGAATGATTCGTTGCATTTACATGCGTTTTATAGCGCCGCTGACAATATACCTCGGGCGCAGTTCCCCATGCCAAGTGCGTTGCTTCAACGTTACTTGCAGTTTTTTTTTTTTTTGCCGTTTTTGCCGAGTTAGTTTCAGCGAGGGATTTTAGGCTGTGTAAGAAGCAATAACTTCGAATCGTCGCCGGATAGATCCTCATTGGTCATTCGTTGTGATTATCCTGTACTAGAATACAAGGAATCTGGACGCATAGAATTTGTTGTGTCATATTTATTTTGCCAAGCGCAGCTGGCCCCCTACAGCATGAAAGAAGAATGAAACAAATGCGGAGGAATTGTAAGTAGCAATTGAAGAGGACTGGGGAGAGCGTCACAGAATGTAGACGTGTGTTGCGAGGCTCCGTAAACCGGACAATTTTACTACCGTTTGAACGTCCATGGAAAAATTATTCATCACTCCAAAACGGAAAAGTAGCTATCGCAGTGATTCGGAGCCGTCACCAGAAGATAAAAGACTGAAAGAGTCAAATTCTCCGGCTAAGATATCGTGTGACGAAGACGAGGTCATGGAAGCACTCGGATCCAAAATAGATTTAGTGTTATCGAAGCTTTCTAACCTGGAAACAAAAATGGAAGAACTGAACGCAGCAGTCAAAGGTCTACAAAGCAAGTTAACGTCTTTGGAGAGAGAAGTAGATTCAGTGAAAACGAAGCAGAATACCTTAGACGAATACTTCACTTCAATGGAACAAAATTCTGTATTCGTTGACGAGCAAGTACAAGACCTGATAGCTAAGACTAAAAAAAACAATGACGACGTCAGCGATACACGTAGAAAACTGTTATACTTGGAGGCCTACAGTCGACGCGAAAACTTGAAATTTGAAGGCATCCCCGAAACTTTCGCTTCGAGCGAAGAAGATGGAGCTATTCAGCGGGGCGACGTGTCTACTGAAAATACAAAAGCAGTGCTGACTGATTTCTTTGAAAGAGTCCTGGGAATAGAAGATGCAAAGAACATCGAATTTCAACGAGTACACCGAATGGGCAAGCCAAGAAAGGAAAATGGAAGAGAAAGGATCATTATTGCGCGTTTCTTAAGATTTTCAGACCGAGAACGGGTGCTCAAATGCGGACGTAAACTCAAGGAAACAGGATACAAGATGTATGAAGACCTCCCGAAAGAAATCCACGAGATGCGAAAGCTCCAAATGGAGAAGTTAAAGAATGCCAGGAAGGACGGTAAACGTGCTTATTTTAGTAGATCGGAGCCCGACAAACTTTACATCAACGGTAAATACGTCAAAATGTAAAATGTAATAAGTTTATTTGGGTTAACGTTGCTATCATGATCATTCTTTTTCTCTAGAAAATGCTAATTTAAGAAGCAGTAGAAAATTCCTGCCATTTTTGTCACTTTCTACTTTATCCGTTATGCATATTATTTCTCACACCTCATGGGCACTACCAGTTTGATTTTTTTTTTTTTCACATTCCGGTGAAAGGGTTTCGGGTGGAATGATGTACTAGGCGTTTGTTCGTGCTCGTAAACAGTTCTTCTGGAGCAAGAGGTATGTGGGATTGGTTAACTTATTTTCGCCCTCAGTCTTCGTTTTCGTTCTCGTTTTCGTTTTTTGTTCATGTAGTTTTATCGCAGTCTGTTAGATACCAATTTATTTCATTCAAACCGCACTCAATTTTTATACCCAGCTCATTTTCATATTTTAAGAATGTAATATCTATCAACTTACTCTTATGTATAACGTTTGCTTTAATGTTCTATCCTTGAATGTTAGAGGAATTCGTGATCTCAACAAACGCAAATCGATCTTTACATGGGCTAGGGACCAGAAAGCGGATATTATTTTTTTGCAAGAGACATATAGTACGCCAGATGTTTTTGATAGTTGGAAATTTCAGTGGCTGGGAGATATGTATTATTCGCACGGATCCAATCATAGCAAAGGCGTTCTGGTGTTAATACGTCACTCTTGACACCAGAACGAGAGCCTTTCAATACAAAATCTTAAATCGTATTCTCTACACCAATAAAATCCTATATAAAATGAATTTGGTTCCTTCTCCGATGTGTACCTTTTGTGGAGATCACGAAGAAACCCTTGAGCATCTTCTAATCAGCTGTACCTACACTAAAAACTTTTGGCTTTCGGTTATTTCTTGGTTAAATACTTACAATATGAAAATTGATAAGCTTGATGAGGTAACAATCCTCTTTGGTATTTCCGATAATAACCCTGGGAATTGTTTGTTAAATCACATAATCATTCTTGGAAAATATACCATTTATTCATGTCGTTGTAAAAATATCAAGCCGTCTGTATCCTTACTGAAGGCTAAAACATCTGAAACTCGGAAATTTGAATTTTTGATTGCAAAAAAGAATAAAAAAGAATCTATTCATTATAAAAAATGGGAAAACATGTTATTGTAACTCAATAGATGAGTATCGGGTATTAACAGTTATAGACGCAGTTGTATATACAGTCGTTCTACCAAAAAAGGAATTTGATGTAGAAGTATTTGTACAAATTAGGCTTATATTATTATATAACCACAACATAAATTAAATCTAGCCGACTGTGAATGTAATGTAATGTAGTATTTCGTAATTAGTGTTAGTGAGTAGCGTAAGCGTTAGTGTAATTAATTTTGTATTTGTTTGTATTACTCTAGTATTTGTGCTTTAAGTGAAAATAAAAAAAAATGTTAAAAAAAATTTTAAAAAAATGTTAAAAAAAAAACAAACAAAAAAAACTAGCAATTGAATCCGGAATGGGAAGTCAAAACTATGAAAGGTGGTCAGAAGAACTTTCCGCATGACGACAACATTAACGTAACAAATTTTAAAATTTGTCAGGTGCCCGATTAACGAGCCCAACTCCAAGGAATGTAATTATGAGCTGTGTGCACTGAAATCAAATAAAAAGACCCCTTTCTATATGTTTGCTGTTAAAATAGCAGATATTCCTCGGAAAGAAAACAGTTTACTTTGTACGAATTCTTAGTTTAAACTGAGCAAAATTTTGGCGTAATTATTTAAACAAGTATCAGTCTATTTAATTAATTATAGGGTTTGACGGGAGTAGGTTACTGTATGTTGAATGTTTGAACATTTGAATGACAGTTAAGCGGGTTAAATTAAGGATATTTCTGAGGAAAAGTTCACTTCCAATTTTGCATTGTTCAAAGCAACAATTTCTCACTTACAGTGGATAATAATGATGAAGACGACATGTAAACTCAAACGGTCATGTCCCGGCTGAGTTATGATTGAAGAACTTTCCCCTAATTTGCTGACATGTGTTTTAAGATGTCCCTTTCGATTATCTCTAGTTTGGCCCCAAGCCTCAGAGAAGTCATTGAAGGGCACAGGAAATTAACCTCAATAATAAAAGTGCAAATGAAAAGAGAAATGTTTTAAACTGATATCCATATACAAACAAAAATTTATTATTACATAATTAACAGTTTTGCTCGAGAACAAAATTCCTCTTTGAAATCAAAAAGAGACTATCTCTATGGATGCTGTCAACTGCTTTGTAAAAGTTAATGCACAGCTGTCTTTTCCAGTCTGTGCGTTACCTGATGATATTTTGATAGTAAAGATCTCTTCGCTACATTCCTTTCCTTCCCTGAACCTTACTTGTTCCTTCCCGAGCTCTTGGTCCACTGTGTTTAATATTCACTTGATGATGATGTTGGCCAAGATTTTTCTTGGTACTGAGAAGGGGGTAATTCCCCGCCAGATGCTGCAATCACTAAGGGTGCCTGTCTTAGGGATCCTCCTGATGACTTCCAGGTTTGTGCAAAGTATTTATTTTGTCACTCTTTTCGGTAACACAAGCCAGTCTACAAATAAACATGGGTTCGTGTGAAGACCTACAAATGTTTCCATTTTTATCAATAACAACCTCACTTAAAATGTCAGAAAAAAACTACCTCTACACCAGGTTTTGCGCCATTTCAGTTATTCGTCGTTATTTTCGTTGTTGGCTCGGCATTTGAAGCTAAAAATCTTCCAGAAAACAGCCTTATACTCCCGTCTGAAGCTCTTATCTGTGGCACAATATATGAAGGGGTTTATGGTGCTACTCAAGTAAAGCAAAAAGCCATATGTTACGTAAGCTGGTCGTGGTAGCGTGGGCTCTCCCTGCGCCATGTCGATATTGTCGATGATGAAAATAGGAAGCCAGCAGCATGCACCTTGGCTTCCTCCAAATTCATCCGACAAACAGCGAGAGATACTTTTCCCAATTAACAACACAGAAATATCGGCTGACTGCAATTGCTGCCATAGTTCCAAGGCTACACTTCCCAAACGCAAAGATATCAAATGCTTGAAAGCGGCAGACCGTTTCATCAAAGATCTACCTGCCGTGGAAAAGGCTTGCAACTGTAAAAGGCATACATATAGTAGACATCAGAATATCGCTCACAGCCAGTGCAATCACGAATATGTTGGGAATCGTGCGTAGTCTGTGGTTATGGTACACGGCGCAAAGAGTGAGGAGATTTCCAAAGATGGCCACAACATTGGTAACAGCAAACAAAACTGTTTCAGTCCAAACTAACGCCTCTTCTCTTGTGGCAAGCTTAAGGGAGAGTTAACTTGTCATCACTGCTTTTGGTCGATAAGCTTATAAGCTTAGATAAGCTTAAGTAACTTACACTTCTGCACAGTCTTTGTTGTCGACTTTTTGTAGCACTGATCGGCGAAACCCTCTGGTGTGCGCGATTACCAACACTGCGTACCAAAACCGAAAATCAAACTTTATTTTCCATCGTATCCTATCTTTAAACACATTGCAATTAATAAATATTAAAAGATGTCTGTATGTCGTCGTTGTTATCATTCTCATCAAGTTGGAAGTTGTAGGGCCAAATAACAACTCCATTTTATGTTTCTGTTCGGCGCGAGCTCGTGAAGTACGTCGTTGTTGCTGAAAGAGGTTTGTTTTAATTGTACTCAGTTATTTACCTCCGGATAAGTGTTGTTGAATCGCTTTTAATAATCGACATATCTCTTTCGAGTGAAAGAAAAGATGTTGCTTCTACTTTTCCGTATCTTATCTATACAATCTCTTCACACAGCTGGTTAATAAACAAACATATTATTCCGTCGCGTACGAAAGGGATAAGATATCTTGAAGAGTTTGAACAACTCTCTTTTTCTGCGACATAAAATAGCTGAAAAAAATAAAAACTCTCTCAGGAAAAAATTGAAATCCATTCTGTTATAAATAATTTTCGGCATTGTATAGGGGAACTAATTTTTTTTTTGATGGCCATAAAAGATCGCAGAAGTTAAATGACAGTCAAATTTGAAATTTTAATTTAAACCACCTTAAATTTATGCTTGAATTAAAAACCTTTATTCTTAAACCGAGAGGATATCGATATTGTTAACGCCTCCTCTCTTGTGGCAAGTTCAAGGGAGAGTTTATTTGTCATCGCTGCTTTTGGTAAATAAGCTCAGCAAAAAGATAAGTAACTTACACTTCTGCATGGTCTTTTTGAATCACTGGTTGGCGAAACCCGCTGGTGTGCGCGATTGCCAACACCGAAAAACAAATGTTATTTTCCATCACATCCTATCTTTAAACACATTGCAATTAATGAATATTTAGATTTTAGAGATGTCTGCATGTCATCGTTGTTATCATTCTCATTAAATAACAACTCCATTTTGTTTTTCTGTTCGGCGAGAGCTCGTCCAGTATGCCGTTGTTGCTGAAAGAGGTTTGTTCTAATTGCACTCAATTATTTACCTCGGATAAGTGTTTTTAGGTCGCTTTTAATAATCGACATATATCTTTCGAGTGAAAGAAAAGATGTTCTATTTTTCCGTATCTTGTCTAAACAATTTCTTCACACAGCTGGTTAATAAACAAACATATTATTCCGCCGCCCACGAAAGGGATAAGATATCTTGAAGAGTTTGAACAACTCTCATGTCTGCCATAAAAAATAGCTGAAAAAAACAATTAAAACTCTCTCAGAAAAAAATTGAGATCCAGTTTGTTATAAATAATTTTCGGCATTGTATAGGGGAACTAATTTTTTTTTGATGGCCATTAAAGATCGCAGAAGTTAAGTGACAGTCAAATTTGAAATTTTAATTTAAACCACCTTAAATTTATGCTTGAATTAAAAACCTTTATTCTTAAACCGAGAGGATATTGGAAGAATCAATTGTTGTCGAATAAAGAAGCGGAAAAGTCAATATAAGCTCTTAATTAAGCATTGGTTTAAAGCCTTTTTACATTTATTTGCGTATCCAGAACGAAAGAAGACGTTAGAAAAATTGTCGGCCTAGAAACTTCCTTAACTGTAATATAACAACGTTCTAGACAGTAATTAAGCAAATCTGTTTAACAAGGCCACAGAGACGGTATGTTTTCTCTTGCTTATGATGATAGGAGTGAGATAGCAGCGCCTGGTCATCAGCAAAGTCGAGGTCCTCACACACCCTTACCTCACTCCAATTGTCATTCTAAAGCTGAGTATTCTTACCTCTGCTCGTGAAGTTGTCGTAAACGCTCTTATTGAGAAGAAATAGGCAAGTACACAGTTACGATACAAGAAAACCAATTGCTATCGACCACATAACTCTCGTACAAGGATAATGGCAATAAAACGTGACAGATTGCTTAGTTGCATATTAAGTTAGGTTTTTCAATCTCCATCACATACGATATTTAATACTAATCCACGCAGGCTTAACTCACTGATCAATCGAAACGTTCCCTTAATTTATTCAGTCACATTGTGCGCTCAATATTTGATGTTTGTGCACAATCAGTGAATTCCCATAACATACCGCTGCCCAGCTGGTTTCATATTTGTTTGTTATTGACTTTGATAACCATTCTCTTCTACTCAATAATATTGTAATGATATGAGTTTTTGAATAATTATGAATGACAAGAGGGGGAATCAAAAAGAGAAAAAAAAGAAAATAACAGAAAAAGAATAAACATTTTGAAATGAAGCTACAAATAATTAAACTAATCGTTTACTTTTATTGTTGAAAATACTCTAAGAGAGAATCCACTCTCAAAAAAAATTGGGCAAATGTTGCAAGTTCATATAATTTGTTGCAACAGCAATTCAAATTATTTAAGAGGCTGTGGGTAGTTAGGTAAAGTCTGTATTTGAGCAGTGGCCCATCCAGGCCCTGAGCTTATAATACTGGTTTCCTCACATGAAGTGAGTGGGAGTAACTACACCCCTTGGATGAGATGCCAGTCCATCCCCTTTCCCCCTAGCATTTCATCAGGCTTACCTGGCTATAATTTCTGCTACCCATTTAAAGGTAAACTTTACTCAGATACCAATCTATCATTACCAGTTGATGAATTGGATTCCTAAAATTCATAGGCAGTTAGTTGAAAGGACGCTTCCAATAAATCACTAGGTGACGTTTGAAGAAAAGACATCGTTTCTCAATATTTAACATGGAAATCAGTGTAACAGTACAGTTAAAAGGGAGAATCTAAGCAGTCTATCAAAAAAGGAAAATATTGCTTTTAAACTGTATAAAATAATAAACATAAACACGTGAAATAAGCTGGAAATGTTTCTAGGTTTTTGATCAAATGCATCGTAAATACGGGAGCACATTAAATTAATACCTATGTTAGCCTGACACAAAAGCTTGTACAAAACACGTTCATGATTGTGTGCATGACACGCAGACGAAACTGAAAGTGTTCCGATCATCAACGCCTGCACAAAATCAAATCCATGACTTAAATATTCCTTTTAATTCTCCCGAATTACTTATTTTATCCAAGGTAAATGCCGGGTATTGCCTGTGAATGTTTGTGAAGTCGACAGCTGTAACTTGTTCAAACAAGCTCAGCTTAATTAGCTTTTAAGTAACACGAAGCGGCAATACAATTTATAGACCCAAGAATCAAGTAAAAGTTAGCGATCCTCGTTAGTTAACCACAGGGACGTCTTTCATTGTCGGAAATCAGAGAAATTAGGACACATTAAGAGCATTTGAGGGAGAAAATATTGACTGAGAAATTCGAAATAAAAGTATTTACCTTATTACTTTTTCTTAATATTTTTAGCATTTACTGCGTCGGTGATGGCCATGGTATCGATAAAAAACAGCGTTAAAGATACAAATCCCATTGAGTAAGTATTGAAAAACCTATTGTTGTATAAATTGTTCCACTAAACTAGAGCAGTAAATGCAACTATGTTCCCCAGCCGAAATGCGTGCACCTTTCAAACTCAATTTGTTTGTTTTCTATAACGTTCAACGACGTTCACCTAAAATGGATCTATATTTCAAGTGTGTTTTTTTCTTTTTCTTTTTCATGTCAATAGGTCACCACTGTGTCTCTGGAGCCCAAACTTTTTTTTGCAGGAAAAATTCGTCCCCAGATATAACATTCAAACATTCATATATATCATTTGAAAAATGAGAAGAAAAAAATAGCACATCCGATCCTGAGGAACTGAGAACAATTATTTATAAGTTTACAAAATAGGATCAGTGGCTGTTTATATTTACTGACATTATTTTTACTGTCTAAATCACCTCTGAGCCAACCAGGTTCAGAATAATTTTCATATTTGTGAGAAAGAGGGCTAGTCATCGTCTAAATAAAAAATGAGTTTTCCAAATGCAAAACACTGAAATATAACGCGTAAACTTCGCAACTGCGACCGATGTTTATGAATTGTTGATGACTATTGTTGTCTAAAGAATTTGCAGACTTATCATAACGTGTTTAATGTCCTTTAAAGGTGCCACCTGTTGTTTGTCTATTTCCTATTATATAAAGAGTTAATTTACGTCTTAACTAGTGCAGTATTTGAACAAGTCGCTAAGAACCGAGTTCCGGTTTAAAAGAAGAACCCGAGGAATGGAAAAAATCAATAATTTAATAGACAATGAAAACGTTTTCTAGGGCCTTTTAGAGAGCAAACGCCAGAACGCAAAAGCACCAGCGCTGTTGCGTGTTTAGCCCGTATTCTTGCCAATCGGGTCATTATTTTGTGCAAAAGTGACTTTAAAATGCAAACACACGCGCACTATCTTCGTGATAGCACAGTTCTGTTGAAGATGAGGATGGAGATTCACAACGCTGTAGCTGTGTCTTGTCAGTGTCTTGATTTCTTTGTATAACTGGCAAAATAGGAGTAAAATTTATTATCCAAAGTAAACGTAAATCGAATTTCAATTATTCAGAATTGATAACGATGATCATGAATGATTTTGTTTCAGACTTTTTGAGTCCAACCCAAGAGTTCAAGACATATTTCCCGCCTTTAAGAGTTTGAAACTTGAAGCCGTAATCAACTCTCAATCTCTGTATCTTCACGTCAGACGAGTCATGACTGCGCTGGAAAATGCTGTATTTTCTTTGAACGACGCAGAGGTTTTCATCGAATATTTAATGAACTTGGGAGAAAGACATAAACCATGGCTCGTGAGGCTGGAGCATTTCGATATATGTATTCTATTATGCCGATCAAGGCTACTTAGGGGTACATATTGTTGTATAGCGCTGTATTGTGATGTAAATTACAGTAGCGGGAAGTGTAGTGCTATCTTGGGGTACATATTATTGCTTATGATCCATCAAATAATTTTGCTCGCGCGCGATTGGTCTAAACGCAGTAAGTGACTGAATATCCCCTGGCTAAAACTAAGTGATATCCGAGAATATCACCTAAACGATATTCCCCAATTTTCAGACATTACGTCCACCACGATAAGTCTTCGTCTCAAAATTTATGCAATTCAGGGTAATTAGGCATTATCAACAGAATCGATAACGTAAATTGCCCACCGCAAAGAGTTTAAAAGCTCATGTTTCGAGCGTTTGCCCTTTGCAATCGCTCTGACGAAGGGCTGACGCTCGAAACGTCAGTTTTTAAACTCTTTGCAGTGGCCAATTTACGTTATCAACTCACTTGATAATACTAAATTACCATGTTATACTCTCCCACCGACGCAGCATCACAGTTTTTTTAGAACTTAACCTTTTCTTAATTCAATTTAGTAAGCTGTTCATTAACATTTTTCACGAGCGTCGCAAAATATTTGAAGGATAAAAAACACAATAGTGTCTATTTTGCGCGAAAATATGAACGGATATTTGTCCTTGGATATTATCTGTTCCTCGAAGCTCACAGTTTCCGCATCTTGGAACAGAAAATTCGAGAAAATGACTGCGGCAAATATTCGCACTTATTTTGGCGCCAAATTGGAGCAATTGTTTATATAGCGCTGTATGGTGATTTAAAATTCAGTAGAGGGAAGCATAGTGCTATCTAGGGGTACGTGTTGTTGTGAAGCGTTGTCTAGTTACTACATTTTACGGATTTACAGTGCTACTCTGGGGTATAATGTTGTATTGTGCTGTATGATGATAAAACTTGCAGTAGAGGGATATATAGGGACGGGGAAGAGGGGCATATAGGAGTGCGTATTCGAACAGACATGGAGTTTAATAATCGACGGAACGTGTTTGCTCATGATGAATCTCTCAAGTTGTCATCGGCTATCTCTCTAAGCATTATTGTAACTTATCCTTTCTCAATTATTGTTTTGTCAAAACTCTTCCTCAGGGTCTTCTCTGCGTCTGCATCCGAGATGGCGGCTACCGACTCAGTAGAGTCCGGCTGTGGATTGGCCAGCCGCCATCTTGGATTCGCATTGTAGGTGGACCCTGGGCGAGAGTTTGACCCATTCCCAATCACATGATAGAAGAAGCCTTAATTTGGACATTGAGGGACTCGTTTCCGACTAAATGCACTGATTATGTCGCCGAGTCTTGGAGGGAGCTGTTTCGCTTTATAACTGCTATTATGATGAGAGGACTGAGGAGAGCAAGCACTGGCACCCTGTGGACTAGGAATCAATCGAAAGGAAAACTGAGATTTTACTAGAGATGACTTTAAGAGGACACCGTCCCAAAGTGGACATAATACGCATGATCACAACTACTATGGGGGAGTGACGAGGTATATGAGTTGTAAGAAGCCTGACGTTGCGCAAAGATTGAGACGAGTGAAAACTGAAACAGACATGAAAAAGATGGGAATAAAGGAAAATTGTGATGAAAAAAAAAAAAAAAAAGGAAGGAACCAGAGGAAGGAGAAAAAAAAAGGATGCGCAAATGTGAAAAGGTGTAAAAACTTGTGTGAGGAAAAAAATAAAAAAAGGCGCAGATATGTAACAGTATGAACACGTCCGTCGGCGTTCAAAACCATGTGGCAATACGGAGAACGATAGACAGTGAAAGAGACACAATCGAAGAGATGACGCGCTTTTGTTTAGTGGGCGGGGGCTTGAAACATGGAATGTTAGTACACTATTAGCTGCACACATTATCAACTTGGTGCGCGGGAACCAGAGTGGGTCAAAACAAGTATTGAAGTCCCCATAGGATCTGCTTTCTCTACATCTTACGTGCATCCTAAGAATATAAAGACACACAATGTAAATCAACGCAGTTTTTGTATTTTATACACTGTATATTTTTCTTACACAAAGAAGTAAAAAAATAAACACAATAGAAACTGCATTAAATTGTTCAAGGCATTAAGTAAAATATGCGCGAAACGGAGACGCTAAAATGAACCCATTTACTCCCAAGACTGATCATAATTTAAATTCTCCTCACGGTATTAATACACCGACAAACATGGAGTCAATAAAAATTAAAGAAAACCAAACTGGAGGATAATCTTTTACTAGAAACATAATGTTACATCGAATTCTCGGAACAAGCGGCAGCAAAGACAAACACATTCTTATCAGTTGGGAGAATTTTTCTTCAGAACTTGGGAGTTCATGAGTTAATTAATGTAAACTAAGATAAATGAACAGTTATATTCAACTTAAAAAAAAATTGCATCAAAACACTTCACACGAAATACACTGACATTATACAAACCATGTTTAGTTGAAACTGTCCTAGCATGTCTTTAAAATCCTAGTTACATTATATTCAACCACGCATATTATCAGACATCCTCAAATCATGCTGAGGTAAATTTAAAG
Source organism: Pocillopora verrucosa (assembly GCF_036669915.1). Classification (NCBI taxonomy): domain Eukaryota; kingdom Metazoa; phylum Cnidaria; class Anthozoa; order Scleractinia; family Pocilloporidae; genus Pocillopora; species Pocillopora verrucosa. Next base: position 28,131,923 of record NC_089316.1, on the reverse strand, counting down.
CGATGAAAAAATTTCAAGAGGTGATTTTCAACAATTAGAAGTTTTATCCTGAAGCCCTGAACGTTTTCACACCTATGGAAACTTTAATTATAGTGAACTCTGCGTCCCTCTTTCCTAGTTTAGATTACATGGACAATTTTTTGCCTCTCCGTCGTCGTTCTTTAAAACGAACGGAGAAGTGTTTGGTAAAACGGACAAAAATTGCCCAGACTCGTTTGATTGAAAACAGGGTTGTAGCCAGCTTTTTGACTAAATGTAAGCCTCTTCCCTCACAAATTTCAGTTTTTGTTTCAACATTTGCAAGAGTCATATCATCTTTTAGTAAAAGTCAAGCGGGCAGAAAACAATTGTAGGTCGGGCCTACGGGACTAGAGGCTGGCTACACCCCTAAAAGTAGGCGTAATGTCTCTAACATATGGTTAGTAAATTTAATAACATCATCTCTGATGTTTACTTCTTCAAATTAAGCTTAGAATGGCAATCTTGGCACTGACAGAACTAGATTGCATTAAAATGGATTGAGTCGAAAATGGTAATCAATTTTTTTGTAAAGATGAAGGTAAATTGTAACAAAGTAACTTATGGTGTAGAAAACGGTCTAAGATCAATTCACATATTCAATTCACATACATATTCAATAAAAGTTTTGGAAATAAAAATTCGTCAACTTTTGCAAATGACGAATTGTTTCTTTGCTTATCAAAAGCTTAGAGCATAAAGGTAATTAAAATCCGGTGGAAAAGCCCCTGGTTGGGTAAAAGAAATAACCTTTAAATTATTTTCCATACAACTGATTGTAATACAGGAACAGAGCTGAGTGACATGTTGGTGGAAATGGAAACCTCGTTCATAACAGAGGCCTTGTTGCATTTCGTTCTCTTCGCAAGCATTTAAATTTGTTAAAGTACCAAAAAATTCCATTGATCAAAATATAATGAAATAGACTGGTTTATTTCTTCACCATACTACAGTTGCACATCTCAAGTTCCAATTAACAAAAAAGTAAAAAGTAAAGAAAAATAGCCAAAAATTGTTTAAAATAGAGAAACATTTAAACCTTCCAAGTTCCTACTTCATTCTTTTGAGATGAAAAATAAAATTTTCTCATTTATTTGATTTTCTATTCAAATTTTCTCTTTCCTTTGCCATCAGGTCAAACGTGAGGTCATCTCCAATCAGAAAAAAGGGCGCCCAGTATTTGATGTCGTGGAACTCATCTGATTCTCTGAGGCTTTTCATGGCCAGGTTCAGTGACTTGCTTGTAGATTTACCTTCTGCAAGGTGTTGATAAAAGCATTTCATGAACTCGAGAGTAGCCTCGTCATCAATCGCCCACAGGGACACCACAACAGACCGAGCACCAGCCCCCATAAAAGCGCGCGCAATGCCAACCACACCTTCAGCCTTGATCTCGCCCCGACCACTGTGGCAGCAACTGAGCACAACAAGTTTAGCGCGAAGTTGAACATTCAACACATCTCGAATCGTTAAAATGTAATCCTCTTTCTTGGTAGGCACAGTAGATATTCGGTCTGGGTCAGGTGTAAGAGCAATTTCGCCAGTTTCCATACATCCGTGTGCCGCAAAGTGAACTAAGGAAACGGAACTGAGTCTTTTCAACACCTCACGTTTCGTGGCTTTTCTGCCAGTGATTGGCGTAGTATTCAGAATTTCTCCGATCATTTCTACTTCTTCTTTAGCAGACGGAAGCTGCTCGAGGACTTTCTCTCCCTCGCTGTTAGTAACCTCGGATACCCAAGGATCTCCTACAAGTAACGCATCACTGCTTTTGTGATAATCATCTGGGCAATCGGCAATGAGTCTAAGACTTGCTAACGATGGAGCGACTCGGATTGTGAACGATTCACACAGGTATTTAGAATTACCATCCTTCAATGCAGCGTAAGGAGCGATCCACAGGGGTCCATCAGGAATAATGAGTAGCTCATCCCCTTGAATCAAGTCAGCCACCGGCTTCATAACGATATCATACAAACTGCTCAAGCATCCGTCTTGTTGGAAGTGAAGTTGAGGGTTGGCTTCTTTGGTTTTCTCATCCACTTTTGAACGGCCCTCCCTCAAAGCATCTAAAGATCGATTCTCGCATCTCACATTAGAACGAACACCAAGTTGTGTATAGACACCGAGCATGAACGACTCAAAGGACTGGCTAGATCCACTATTCTCTGAAACAAAACCTTTGAGTTTACTTTGTCTTAACTGAACTTGTTTTCCTTCGGACACAACCCAAAGCTCGACGTTAGCTTTGTCCACTGCCTGAAAGACAGTGTTTGATGGAACGTTTTTTAAAACTGCGCAGTCTTCATCTTCTCCCTTGTGGTGACTTGATCCACCACAAAACCTGGATTCCATGAGGTCGGTTAGAGCTTGAGCTCGTCCTTTCTCAGCAACAAATAGGGCTTCATATACCTTACCTTGTTCTACGAGAACTCTCCACAAACCGGTATACGCCATTTGATGCTGATTTCGAAAATTAACTTTCCACTCATCTTTAGATTTTAGAAGTACTCTCAAGGAATTGAATAAGGTTATGCTAGCTTGGTAATGTTCAACGGCTTTTGGCAATCCACCTTGCAACTCAGAAACGCATCCTAATGAACAGTAGGCCATTGCCTCCAAGGATTTGTCTCCTACTTCTTTAGCTATTTTAAGATTTAGGTTATGGTACTCTATGGCTTTTTTTAAATCACCCAGACGGCGATAAGCATTGCCAAGATTGCCATAAGCACCACCCTCCCCATGCTTGTCTCCTACTTCTTTAGCTATTTTAAGATGTAGGTTGTGGTACTCTATGGCGTTTTTTAAATCACCCAGACGGCGATAAGCATTGCCAAGATTGCCATAAGCACCACCCTCCCCATGCTTGTCTCCTACTTCTTTAGCTATTTTAAGATGTAGGTTGTGGTACTCTATGGCGTTTTTTAAATCACCCAGACTAGAATAAGCATTGCCAACATTGCCATAAGCACCACCCTCCCCATGCTTGTCTCCTACTTCTTTAGCTATTTTAAGATGTAGGTTGTGGTACTCTATGGCTTTTTTGAAATCACCCAGACTGTCATAAGCATTGCCAAGATTGCCATAAGCACCACCCTCCCCATGCTTGTCTCCTACTTCTTTAGCTATTTTAAGATCTAGGTTGTGGTACTCTATGGCGTTTTTTAAATCACCCAGACTAGAATAAGCATTGCCAAGATTGCCATAAGCACCACCCTCCCCATGCTTGTCTCCTACTTCTTTAGCTATTTTAAGATGTAGGTTGAGGTACTCTATGGCTTTTTTGAAATCACCCAGACTAGAATAAGCATTGCCAAGATTGCCATAAGCACCACCCTCCCCATGCTTGTCTCCTACTTCTTGAGCTATTTTAAGATGTAGGTTGTGGTACTCTATGGCTTTTTTGAAATCACCCAGACTAGAATAAGCATTGCCAAGATTGCCATAAGCACCACCCTCCCCATGCTTGTCTCCTACTTCTTTAGCTATTTTAAGATTTAGGTTATGGTACTCTATGGCTTTTTTTAAATCACCCAGACGGCGATAAGCATTGCCAAGATTGCCATAAGCACCACCCTCCCCATGCTTGTCTCCTACTTCTTTAGCTATTTTAAGATCTAGGTTGTGGTACTCTATGGCTTTTTGGAAATCAGCCAGACGGCGATAAGCATTGCCAAGATTGCCATAAGCACCACCCTCCCCATGCTTGTCTCCTACTTCTTTAGCTATTTTAAGATGTAGGTTCTGGTACTCTATGGCTTTTTTGAAATCACCCAGACGGTGATAAGCATTGCCAAGATTGCCATAAGCACCACCCTCCCCATGCTTGTCTCCTACTTCTTTAGCTATTTTAAGATCTAGGTTGTGGTACTCTATGGCTTTTTTGAAATCACCCAGACTAGAATAAGCATTGCCAAGATTGCCATAAGCACGACCCTCCCCATGCTTGTCTCCTACTTCTTTAGCTATTTTAAGATGTAGGTTGTGGTACTCTATGGCTTTTTTGAAATCACCCAGACGGCGATAAGCATTGCCAAGATTGCCATAAGCACCACCATCCCCATGCTTGTCTCCTACTTCTTTAGCTATTTTAAGATGTAGGTTGTGGTACTCTATGGCTTTTTTGAAATCACCCAGACTAGAATAAGCATTGCCAAGATTGCCATAAGCACGACCCTCCCCATGCTTGTCTCCTACTTCTTGAGCTATTTTAAGATGTAGGTTGTGGTACTCTATAGCTTTTTTGAAATCACCCAGACTAGAATAAGCATTGCCAAGATTGCCATAAGCACCACCCTCCCCATGCTTGTCTCCTACTTCTTTAGCTATTTTAAGATCTAGGTTGTGGTACTCTATGGCTTTTTTGAAATCACCCAGACGGTGATAAGCATTGCCAAGATTGCCATAAGCACCACCCTCCCCATGCTTGTCTCCTACTTCTTTAGCTATTTTAAGATGTAGGTTGTGGTACTCTCTGGCTTTTTTGAAATCACCCAGACGGTGATAAGCATTGCCAAGATTGCCATAAGTGTTACCCTCCCCATGCTTGTTTCCTACTTCTTTAGCTTTTTTAAGATATAGGTTTAGGTACTCTATGGCTTCTTTTCCCCAATTATAGAAGTCTATGACTTTCTTGATATCACCTGAACTTGCGCTAACGTGGTCATGACTAATGGGATCTTTTTCCTCCATGGACTTATCTCCCACTTCTCTGACAGACTGAAGTCTTAATGACAACAAGATCCTATTGTTTTTGTCAATCTTTTTTTATGTTAAGGGTTAAATGTGGAAAAACAAAAAAGATGATGTTTCTGATCATATTGATATGTAATAGTCCATTTTAACATTTGCGTGCTTGGTTCCCAAGCCTCTGAACAAGAGGGATGATAAAAGGCTAACCTTGTTATGATAAAAACATTGCTGCTTTTTAAATGCAAACTACTTTGTTATTATTGTTTCTAGATACTGGTCTCTATCACAACGAGGTCACCTTCAGCCTCACTCCAAATCAAAGGCTTGGCAACTAAGTACACGACTATAAAATGGCCCATTAGGAGGGCTTTGCATGAAAGGTAGATGATTTATCAACATTCAGTCTTAAAGTCAGTTATGAAGTAAATCTACATTTCAAAAAATGTTTTTTCTGTCTACAGCCTCAAAATTTAACGCGAAATATCTAGATTTAATCCTTATTTTTTAAAAACTGAGCAGCACTTGCTCAATTTTAAATTAATATAGCTTTAACATCGGACAAATGTTTTACAGCAGTGGAAGAAATGAGTCTACAACACAAACACATGTCTTTAAAATTTTTATTTGTCCATAGGAAAGCAGGACGAAAGTTTCCGAGTCTCTAAGTAGTGGAAAAAGGTCGAAGGCAAGAAAATCTGCATAAAATATGTAAACATTACCGAGCTTTTTGTTCTGGCCTGTTTTAGAGAGATCATCTACCCAAGTACTATGTATAAACTGGATGAATATTAGTCTTCTAACCCTTTAACTCCCGTGAGTGACCAAAAGAGAATTTCTCCTTACAACAGCAATACAATATCAATCAGATAAGTGTTGAGAGTAAAAAAAATACATCAATTTGAAAATAGTTAGTTGATGCAATACTGAATTCTCTGTACTAACATTACAAGAATTGTATGGTTGACAGTAAGGATAATTACAAATTTGGTCTGGGAAATTAAAGGGTTATTTAAACTAATGTACCAGTTATTGGCATGGATAGTAGAACTAAGTCAAATTGACTAAAAGGAGTAATTTCATTAATAAGTCCTGAGGTAATAACTTCTCCTATGTTTTTAATCACACACACTTAAAGTATATAAACTGATAAGTTCCCATCATAATTAATACTTTGTATTTTCTCCCTTAAAACATCAAATCATGGAAACTTTTTTTTATACCCACGGTTAATAATGAAAGATTCCTTCAAAGGATACAGCTAGTCCCTTATCACACCAAGTGATTGCTCCTTCAAATCTCTTCAATTCAACACAAGCAGTGGCTCCTGTAGGCAACAACACAAAGAAGCATACTATTACTGTAGCTCAATTCTGAGAAAAGAACCTGAAACCATTGAAATCATTACAGACCAGAAGAAAAAAAAAAAAACAAAACAAAACAAAACAAAAAAACTAAACGGAAAAGAATAAACAGGCCCTATTAGGTTTCAGTTAGATTTATTTAGCTTTACAGACAACTGAAACTTCTAAGAACACTTAAATTGGGATCAACAACTCCCACAAAAATACTAAGAGTTAGGTAAGTCCTGATCCTTCTTTCTAAAACAGCTAGATAGTGACTTAAGAGCGTGTCCACGAGAGCACCGGCCAGTCGTGCTACATGCCATCTCACCGATTTCAATGAAACTTTGTCAGTTTAAAGGCTCTACTCCAAAACTAAAAAAAACAGACTGGTTTCTGTTTTGGTTTTTTCCGTGGGAGATAGACCACCCCCCGGTTTTTCTTGGTTTTCACCAGTGAAATCGCTTCAAATAGGTAAAATGTATGAAGCTCTCACTGCGATGGTATTAAACCAATTACTTTGAGGATTTGCACACATATTTTTACATCCTTAGTTAATGGCCGCCGCGAATATCAGTCAGTTCGATTGACGGCTTGTAAATCAACAGAGGCAAATATACGACTGTGTTTTTAGACTTTTCGATTCATCTAAATATTTTACAACTTTGAGGTCAAATATCTCCCGTTGCCAGAAAGCTGCAACACTAATCTTAATTACACTTTATAACCCATCATTTCATCTCTGAAAAATCCTCAAAAAAATCTTTGGGCACTACCGTATTTTTGTCTTGGATACCTTTTAAAATCTGCGACTGTGACAGGTTTCTCTCAACTACACCTGTCACGCACTTCTTGCTCTAGGCGGTCACTTGACCAAATAAACCTACGTTTTTTAGCTCTTTATACAAGATGATTGACCAAGGTGGAAAATGTGAAAAACTTTCGAGATTTTTTGTAGGAATGGAAAATTTCACGTTTGGAGAGATGCATGTTGACGAAAAATCAATGGGAAAATCGTTGCGTTTCTTTCTTCAGTCGTTTATTACTTTGAAGATTTGCTAAAATCAGGACATAGGGCTCTTGTACAGAACAAAACATTCATTAGCCTATACTTTGATCGTCTATTATCATTATCGCACAGTTTACAATAAGGAAACTGTAACAGTAGAGGAGATTTTAAAGTCACATGCCGCCTGCTTGTTGACGTACAAGTTCCCGAGTGTAACAACTTCGGCTTTTCCATACTGCGAATGACGGGGAACTCTACCCCCCTTATTTGATAGGAAATATCAATAGCCCCATAAATTCATTAACTACGCCATGTTTCCAGAAAATAAGACTGGAAAATGTTTTTTCCATTTTCCACCATCAAGAAATTCCACGTATAGAAATAGTATTTGTAGGGTTACTGCGTGATTTTTCATGAGAAGTAAAAATTGTTCATCTTTTCTTTTCAAGAAGACACTTCTAGAAAGTTCTTAATCCTTCCGTTATCTCATTTTCCTGTTTTTTGACTGCAAATATCATTTGCATTTGCTATTATTTTCGCTGATTGTCATGGCCTTTCCTGAGTTCACGTGCGAGCTAGTTCATATACAGGACTCTTTCGAGTTTCTCTGGGTGATGTCGGGCTTAGGTGTGTAGGTCTGCCTCGAAAGATATCTGCACGCGGCAACACGGGTTCCCATGTTTTCTCCTTTTTCTTCATTTGGATTTTCATTCTCTTGCTTGCATTATCACACATTTATGTTTTTTTATTCCCTCCTTTTCTAGCACTATTTGTTTCAGAGAGCCCCTGTCATTTGTGACTTTATTTCTCAAGAAAATGTGTTTTTATTTGCTATTTATTTCCATTAGAATATGAAACTAGGTCCTGATAAGTTTTTTTGATCTCGTGACTCCCAAAAACTGTGTTTACGACAACATCAATTTAGAAATCAAAGGCAATTACGCCTGAAAAATTCGCTTGTAGCCTTCTACCCGCAGAAGGCAACTCCATATAATGAAACGTTCTAATACCTCTATAAACTAGAGACATTGCGTGATGTTGAGGGGTGAAATATTTACCCTAAATCTGTGACCCTCAAACGGATCACGTACTCGTACATGTAACGTCCGGAAAATGTCACGCATGTATAACACCTTAGGCGCACCTGGCGAATTCTATCCATTGGCTTCAATAGCAAAGAGACAACTTATTTACTATTTGTATATGAGAAAGCTTATTTACCCTACTTGAAAAAATCCTTGATGAAAATTATTTTACTGGAGGGCGATGTCGCTTACCTTGGCGCGTCTTGACTCTGGCCGACGAAAATTATCGAGGTGAACTCCATAAAATTCTAGTCAAATGTTTTAAAAACTTTGTCTCCCCTTGATATGCACGCAGAAAAAAAAAGGCAAATTCCGAACGGTATTTCAAAACATTTTATTCATTAGTCAATTTATGAACTGTTTTATGGCAGCCCGAGGAAAAAGCCGGCGTATCGGTCAAATGAATTCCAATTTTTTCAACAAGGAGTTGGTAAGTTCATTTATCCTAGTAAATTTAAGTGGGGGTCATTTTTTTGTGACAGCCGATCAAAGATAGACATCTCTGAAACGTTCCTGAAACTCTTTTTAAAGAGAGTTTAAACTTCCGGTAATATTTTCCTCATTCTCGCAACAGCGCAACAGACATTTTAATCCTATGTAGTGTAGGTGTATCAATTGTATTACGTCTTCATAGTGGTGCCATATAAGAAATCGAGTGTCTAAAAAGCCCTCAATTCAATCTAACACTCGAATTGATAAAGTCAAGATGGTGCAGTTGTCTTGTTCATTTGCATCTAACTGTAGAACCAAATGTTATTTTTCTCGCGCTGGACAGGGACGGCAACAGCTCATACCTCTAAATTCGTGGGTATACAGCTTAAAAAAAAAAACATTTGAGAGACGTCGGTGTATCCCAAACATGCGTTTCGTCCGAGATGGAGCTTATTCCAGCGCGTATTGGCTTATTTGGAGATTACGAAGGCCGCGATTTCACGATGTATCTCAAATATCGTGCACAACTTGGTGTGAGATTCAGACCTTCGGGTTCGTAAATGCCAGTATCCTCCTCAAAAAAATCGGAGACATAAAGTGGGAGAGAGATGAATCTGCAGATGGCAGAAGAAATCAAAGCTAGTGGCGAGTCTTCCTGGTGGCGGCAAGGTGAGTGTACACTTAAATAGAACGCGTACTGTAACTGCTATCTCAGAGTCGGCAATGAATAAGGAAGAAGGGCAAGAAGAGCGCTTATCTGAACATCAGTTTTCCTAGCTGGTGATTTGTGACTGAGATGAACTTTATATCATATGATTGCTAGGGATACGCAGGTACTGTAGAGGAGCTCACATAGATAGAGGTGGGCGATCCTCCCTCTGACTTAAGAACTGCGACAAGTTTATAGCGCAGACCAACTGGCACGGTTTGAAGCACCTCAGGGTCTCACTAGGCTCATCACATTAGCAAACTAATCGTAGAAGCGGGTGGTTATCAGCAACGTGCACAGATTTCTGAACGCGGGTCATCGCGAGAACTATACCCAATCCGTCATAGACGGAACAAGAAAGCGAGATATTCTTGCTAAAAGAAGGATATATCAAGACGTTTCAGTCATTGGCTGCCATCCAAATGTACCCTGACAAAGACAAACACAGTGAAGCCGACAAAAAATTCTGCCTAGGATAAGATGAAGAGGAAATGGACTAAGACCGGCTTGCCATTCTATAGGGGATGGCTACGTTCAAGGTCGGACCTCAAGTAAAAATTCTGACGAACAATCCTTAACTAGCCAAGTGGACTTTGGATGGGCTCTTTGGAAAACACAAAAACAGTCACCTTTTCTCAGAAAGCAGAGAATTATCTCCTAGACGTGTGCTGGAGAAGGGAGGAAACTAGTAAGGCAACCGCCTCTAATGTGATTTCCCAAATATCGAGAGAGTTTAAGAGACGACACCAGCCAGAAATGTTGTCTAAGACTGACCGGTTGATACAGCAGCAAATCGCTCGATACTTCAGTCGGGTATCTGCCGTAACAAAAATTGGTTTATTGATGAGGTCCCCCTCTGTAAATATGAATGAGGACGGAGAGGCCGATGCCAATGATCTAGCTTTAGAATTCGAAACTGACCGAACAAGGCAGAAGATAATGAGGGACCTTGCAAAATTTAGACGAAGACTGCAGGAGAGGGTACAGCTGCTATTAAGCTAAAAAAAAAATTGCATCTCACTTTTCTTTCATGTTTATTGTCTTTGCTCACGAAAACAACTGGCTATGTCTTAGGATTTCATCAAGGGAGATTTGCAGGAAGCCTACTCGTCAAATTACTGCTGGCTCATTCTTATTTTAAAATTTTACAAGTCAAACCCGGCAACATTCGATCTAGAGAGATGTGGATTTATATGTAGTAATAGAATGCTTGAAAAAATATGCTGATATTTTACAAACGAAGCAGGCAAATAATCATAGAGAGCTGCAGATTATTCTGAAATTGTTATCTAGCAGACAGCATGAACAACGCGCTTGAATAATTCCTACGGAGAGTCTTCGGGTCACACAACAGATGTTAGCTTAGTGGAGTTCTGCATGGAAATGTTCGATGGCGGTAAGCGACAACGAAAACACTATTGAATTTTATTTTCGGAATAGAAGCACAGTTTTTAGTCCGTTAGAACTATTGATATTTGCTCTCGAGCGAGAGCGCAGAATTTCTCGTCTGTAAAAGCCGAAGTTGTAGTACACTGGAACATGTAGTAATATCAACCAACACGCAGCATGTGACTTTAAAATCTCCTAAAATGAACAATGATCATGATAAACAATCACATTATAGACTAATGAATGTTTTGTGCCGTACAAAAGCCGTATCTGCTGATTTTAGCAAATCTTCAAAGTAATAAACGACTGAAGAAAGAAACGCTACGATTTTCCCATTGATTTTTCGTCTACATGCATCTCTCTAAACGTGAAATTTTCCATTCCTACAAAATTCTCGAAAGTTTTTCACAATTTTTTACCTTTCTTGATCAATCATCTTGTATGAAGAGCTAAAAAAATTTAGGTTTATTTTGTCAAGTGACCGCCTAGAGCAAGAAGTGCGTGACAGGTGTAGTTAAGAGAAACTTGTCAAAGTCGCAGATTTTAAAAGGTATCCAAGACAAAAATACGGTAGTGCCCAAAGATTTTTTTGATGATTTTCAGAGATGAAATGATGGGTTATAAAGGGTAGTTAAGATTAGTGTTATAGCTTTCTGGCAACGGGAGATATTTGACCTCAAAGTTGTAAAATATTTAGATGAATCGAAAAGTCTAAAAACACAGTCGTATATTTGCCTCTGTTGATTGACAAGCCGTCCATCAAACTGACTGATGCTCGCAGCAGGCATTAACTAAGGATGTAAAAATATGTGTGCAAATCCTCAAAGTAATTGGTTAAATACCATCGCAATGAGAGCTTCATACATTTTACCTATTTGAAGCGATTTTCTTGGTGAAAACTAAGAAAAAACCGAGGGGGTGGTCTATTCCCCCCAGAAAAAAACCAAAACAGAAACCAGTTTGTCTTTTTGAGTTTTGGGGTAGACCCTTTAAACTGGCAAAGTTTCATTGAAATCGGTGAGATGGCATGTAGCACGACTGTCCGGTGCTCTCGTGGACACGCTCTTAACATATCTGACACCTGTGACTCATTGAACTTAAGGAATTAAAATATCCATGCTGCAATTTTGCTTTGCATTCCGCATTGAGTTCTTCATCCCGTTCCAAATAATATTCTCATCATGATTAATGGAAGTAATGGCGTAGCAGTCAAGAGCTGGATTCAAATGTACATCAGGGTGGTCTTGACCTCTTAATTAAAGTCAATTGAGACAAGATTGAACTCCATTTAACCTTATTTAACCTTAGAGTGTTGAGTTCTTTTTTTTTATTACTATTATTATAGTACAGCTAACACATCTAACCTCTCACAATTGCCTTAAGGAAAGTTGGATTTAACTCAATGGCTGCTTCTGCATCCCTTAGTGAATCCTGGTGATTTTCTGTTATTGAAATAAATATATCTGATTAACCATACATGTTGCAAACCAACTACCATTACTGTAATTTTGGGAAAAACCTTGTGATGCTCGTTGATATCTGGGGTAAGAGGTTACTTCTTTGTATATTTGAGAGGCCAAGATAAGATGTAAATTTTTCCGGGCATGCATTCAAAATCATCACCTTTTTCAGAAAACTACTACTGACAACTCAATAGCTTCAAAATAGAAAAAAAAATGCATATTAAAGCTCTCATCATCTTACCAAGTTTAGAATGTGCAATTGCCCTGTTGTTGTGCAGTTTGGCCTTCAGTTCTTTGTCATTGCAGTTCATTTTAATTCCTTTGGTGTAAAAATGAATAGCATTGATGAAATCTCCTTTCATGAAGGCCTCATTACCCTCATTCCTATAAACATCAGCTGTGGCTGCAAAGAAAAAATAAAATAATTCGAAAAAAAATTAAAAATGGGTGTCAAAGTCTGTGGTCGTAGTTAATAATTATTCGTGTATAGTCAGAGCTGCCAAGATCTGGAGATTTAAAATCTGCAGATTTTCAATAGTTATGATGATGCTAACAATGTAGGTGACAACATGGGTAAGAATAATGATGAGAATTATAAGCATCACTCAATTCGAAGCAAACCCCTGGAGATTCCTAAAATTCCTATTCCCTGGGCAAAATTAATAAAATGTTCAAATGCCCCACACAATCTTATGTAAAAGGCGAAATAATTAGCAATTTCACTTTCAACTAATTGATCAAGTTTTAAAAACTAATTGACCAAGCTTTAAAACCTAGATCTTGAAGCCTTATTTCTTCTGAGCCATTTGTTAGTGAAAGTACACTATCTACCTAAAACACCTCCATATTCAATGATAATTAACACTTGTACTCTCCTGGAAATTAGATGTGACAGTTTTTATTCAAATTCCCTAACGCCAGTCAGGCAGGGTTAAAACCCCCTCTCCCCTCCCCCCACCCTCTTTGGCTTGGATGAAGATCAAATGCCTGTGGGTTGCTCGAGGAGAAGGGAGGGAATGTTGAAGGTTTCAAAGAGAGTATGTTTCATTAAAATAGAAAGATGATGGTAATGATGATGGTGATGATGATGATGGTACCTATGATGCAAACTTACACAATGGATGTTATATGATGATCAAATAAAGTCTTAACTTATTATAACTTTGTGTTATTGCTTTGAACTGTTAGAAAAGAAAATAGAAAAAGTTTCTGTGTCGTAGATCTTCTCAATGAACAGCATATTGTAATCATAGAAGAGAGTCATGACTAGCCAGATATCCTTTAAAGTGGTCATACGCTGTAAATGTCCTTTTCCACATCTGCTTGCATTCTTGAAACTGATCGAATAGAAATTGTTCTAACAATAAATGAAGCCGAAGTTGAACCTAGCTCACCTCGTAAAGTGTCCTCGTCAAAATCTGGTGCATTTTCTTTGTCAGGTAAGTCTTCATTTTCACATGGAACTTTAATTGAACTTCTTCCTGTAGCCATAGCAACTGTAAGAAGACTGATGCTTCTTAAAAAGTTGTTCTTTTAAGTCATCCTGGCCTGAAAAAGAGGTGATTGAAAATGGTTTAAACATCAGCTCAACATATTACCCAGTTGCAAAATAAATATTTTTCCCTTCTGAGAATGGGAGGGATACATAGACACAAAATCAGAAGCCAACTAAGAGCTAATGTCAACATGCATCCGACAAACAGCGGCAAGTCGTCCAAATTCGTTTTCTATCCTACTTTCATATTTTGTAGCCCAATATGTCCTAATAATGGTGGTGCAGTTTTTTTAAAAATATATTTTAGTTTCTGAGAAATGATTTTTTTCGTTCGACCGCTCAAATATGCAAATTTTCACTCTGAATATTAACCGAGTTGTGTGACCTCATGTAACGAATTTACTTGACCTCCGGTATTTCTATCGGCATAATCCTTTGTTTTATCATCTAAACTTAATCCCTTGACATTATTGAGGCTGGCAAAAAATTATTTATTTTTTGGTGAATATTTTTGTCTTTTTTTTTTTTTTCTATGTCGAAAAGTAGCATCAAAACAAAGACAGTTTTAACAATGACCAATATGAGAGAATCTACTGAGCTTCTAGCTTTTAAAAGACAAAAGGATGGTTATAAAGTTACTGTAAAAATTTTCTTGTGTAATTGTGTTGTTCTATCGTGAGACGAACTCAAAGTCCGGCAAAATTTACTTGCTAGCGACTATGAAATATACATGGTGTGCCTACTTGTCGCCACCTTTTATTGGCATATCGAAGCATAAATCACTACAATTTGTAAAAAAATTCTAACATAACACTCTTACCTAGTTTATTTATGATTTTATAAGACCAATAAGCTGTTTCGGTCATTATATTACGCTTGGGTATTACTTTTTGCCGAGAGCCCAGGTTTTACGTTGTGTTTTCCCCTATTCCAGCTATATCAGAAGCTAGTCACGCAATAATTGATACCAACACAAATTAAATAAATATTTACCCTGTGTGAAGATTTTTGTTTATGTTAAATTGGCAATATTACAATATGTCACTTTTGTGGTCAGTAATCGTTGTTTCAGTGGCAGCGTAGCAGTTCAAAGCAGGTTGTTGCTTCAACGCTATTGAAATTTATAGTGTTCTGGCAGGAAAGCAAAGCATGATGCTCTGGGAATAAAAACTCTTTGGGGCCTTTCACATAATATCGGAATGAGTTTTGTTCATAAACGAGTTCATTCCGGTTGCCATGTGATACCAGAGTAAAATTATTCCAAACGAGTCATTTCTGAATGAGTTTATTGAGGTTTTCATTCCAGAACGAAACACTTATTCTGGACGACCTTTTGTACCTGTGTAAAGTAAACGCGGTACGACACTCATATCTGTATGAATCCTCTGTATGAGTGAGGAAAGCATAGAAAAGGGACGTAAATACTTGTTTTTATAATCAAAATTATCTTGCATGTAAACGCGGCATGAAATTAATTTCATTCGGAAATGAAACCCACTTTGGAAAAACGTAAAAAGGAACCTTATTGACGGACCATTAGATTTTTGATAAAAGGGGGGGGGGGGGGTCTTTTGCCAATTGCACGATTTGTTTTCTTCCATTAAGCCCGTGCTCGATTTTTTCGGGGGTTATTGCCCAACACCCCAATACCCCCCCCTTCCCCCGCATCAAAAATCTACTGGTCCGTCCCTAAGATGCTATCAGGTCCTACAACTTTTCATGTGATGAAAGAATTTGGATATATATGTATTACTCGCGTTGTTGTTGTTGTTTTTTTTACATTACCGAGCAAATTTCAAGTGATAATTTCAGGAAGTAAGAAGCAACAACAAAAGGATTCCTATCCAAGCGAAGTGCCATTTTCAGTCATACCTGGTCGGACACCTTGAAAACAAAGGATGACACGCAAGCAGTTTACTGCAAATTTGACATGAAAATAATTCTGATGCCTCTTTGAAAAGAGAAAAAGGCTTGAACAATAGACATCGCAAGATCTTTGGCTATGTTACAAAAGAATACTTAATGCACTAGAAGTGCACACATCGAGTTCTGGACTTGAATAGTCTGTTTAACAAATGCAGACGTACAGTTATTTTAATCCCTATCAAATTATGTCAAGACGCACAAAACAAAACAAAAGTACAGCCGTTCTACCTCGAAGCAGGACAGATTTTTTCCGCATAAAAATCTGACAGATCAGCGCCTAAAGTTTTTATAAGTAAATAACCAGTTTACGTGAATTTTACGAGGTGAGACTGACAGCTCGTAGTTGGCAAATCACATCTTTTGTTTTTAGGTGCTGACAGGGTTGGTGGGGGAGAGGTATTTTATGGTAGGTAATTCAAATGTGATTTATTAGAGTGTACACGCAAATACCCTCGTCATAAAATCAGCTGTCCATTGTTTGCAACTCTGCACAATTATCCTGATAATATGCAAAACTTTGTTGGACGATTTCCGCTTGCTGACAAGTCTTTCCACTTGAGACAATTTTACCCCGGGTTTATATTTCCTGTTGTCTTCAGAAGCAATAATAATCTACACAATCTTTACTTCTTACCGATCGCGCCATGTTGTTTTTTCAACCTAACACCTTTGGGCATGCTCCGTAGAACTTTGAGTACACCACAGTCAGGAGGTATGGCACTAACGAAATGACTCGGATTAATAGTAATGTTTTCTTTCCTTCATATTGGAATATTTCCTTCTGTCATTGCAAACTAAACTAATAGATAAATATCCGCAACCCAAAATGCCTTCAATGAAAAACTTGAACGAGTAGCACGTGGTGCACTCATGATTTTATGTGGAACAAACAAATACAATCAGGCAATCTCATTTCAAATTTTCGTAAAATTTTCGACTCGAGTTATGACGAACAAGAACGAGGAGCATGTGATTTACTCGTTAATTTATGTAGGACAAAAAAAAAACAAAGAAGACGATCATTTATTCCAAAATGTATGTGCGAACTGGATTTCAGCTTATTTTCATTTTCCAAAGGTATGCTGATAAATATTCAGTTACGCTGTGTTCTTAATATAACCTACATTTTTTCAAAAGAAGTCAAATAATGTGTTAAAGAATTCGTATTTTGATTTGTCGCCTTAAATTTTTCTCTGCCTGAAAATACCTGCCAAGTTTTGTATCATTTAATAAGCAAGGAGCGTTTTACACCTTCCCCTCGAAACATGTGTTTATGACAACTGCTTCCTCTTTCAATTTCTATAATGCGAACAGGATGTAACACGTAGACGGTAGTTTATAATCAAAATAAAAAGGAAAAAGGCTTCACATTATCTCGTAACACTCAGTTTTCTTAGTTCTCACTAAATACTCTTCTAAAAAAATAGAGTAAGCAGGGACACAGCACTTTCCATCGATAAAATTTTCATAACTTCCTCTTGTCTGCGATCATAAGGCCTAGTGTGTTGTTGCCGGTTCACTTTGCTGAAAGACCCACATGAAACCAAGACCCCACGCCTCATACCGGATTGTCTATATTTTACCATGTACAAAGTTTTTCTTTGTTAATACAAACTGGCAATGTTACTGATGGAACACTGCGAGTGGGTGAGACAAACCACTTGGTTTAATTAATTATTTCAGAGCTTACCTTAAAACGACGTTTCGTCAACGACGGAGCGTTGAATTCGTCCTTAAGAACCTGTTAAATTTGTAAAATTTTGCAAGACCGAAGATATTTTGATGAGGTCTTCAGAAGGTGAATTATAACAAGAACGGTGTCGAGAGGGTACTCTTTTCTTAGTGATCTCACGACGTAGGAGTATTTGATTTTTTTCCTCTTAAATTTAGCTCGCGATAACTTAGAAGCAACGCTTCGAGCTGGGGATGGCGAGCGTTAAAAATTTCTCGCTGCCACCAAAGGTGTTCACCTCGACCGTGACAGGATGCAAATGACTCACTTTTTGTTTCACAACCATAATGATGTTTTTACAATAGCGTGACATTCCCTGGAAAACCAAAAGTTAATTACACATTGTGAACTTTCCCGAGAAAATGAGTCATAAATAGTGAATAATTCATGGGCGCGCGTAGATGCGAATTTGGTTGATGGAATACAATTCAAGCACGCGAAAAATTGCCAAATGTTCACGTAGTGCAATGATTGGGTATGTTCTAATGGACTTTGCACGTTGTTTTTATGGTACGTGATGGAACGTGAGTTGTTAGCCGTGTTCTTTGTGCGTCAAGAGGCCGTAAAAACACGTTTGACTTAAAAATAATACAAAAAATGAAATGCGAACCTTTCATGTCCCGATAAATCTCGATCTTAATCAACGAGGCTCTCGCGAAGGCCACAAACCACCACACTTATCATCTGAGCCCAAGATTTCTGGTTGATGTTATTCTTTGTGCACAGCCCCCTGATCCATGAAATCATTTATAAGAACATAGGTATGCGTAGCATGGGTGGGTCGAGATGGGACACTTTGTGTACCTAATGTTTTCATTTTTGTAACAGAAAAAGAGCATGACTTTCAAACGGACGAAAATATCGCGTTACTTCACCTTGAGAGAAAGAAAAAAACTTAATTTATCTGAACTCACACCACAAGCAGCCGTGATGATACTCAAGGATGTTGTGGTAAAATTGCAGTGCACAAAGACAGAGTAAGCAATGTTACTTTCAACTTTGAACAAACACATTCCTTTTCCAGACTGAAACTCAACGCTGCTATTTTTGAAGAGTAATGTTGGAGCAGATCCATAATGAAAAGAAAGTTGAATAAGAAAGTAGCATGTGTATGATTCGTTGCATTTACATGCGTTTTATAGCGCCGCTGACAATGTACCTAGGGCGCAGTTCCCCATGCCATGTGCGTTGCTTCAACGTTACTTGCGGGTTTTTTTTTTCTGTCGTTTTTGCCGAGTTAGTTTCAGCGAGGGATTTTAGGCTGTGTAAGAAGCAATAACTTCGAATCGTCGCCGGATAGATCCTCATTGGTCATTCGTTGTGATTATCCTGTACTAGAATACAAGGAATCTGGACGCATAGAATTTGTTGTGTCATATTTATTTTGCCAAGCGCAGCTGGCCCCCTACAGCATGAAAGAAGAATGAAACAAATGCGGAGGAATTGTAACTAGCAATTGAATCCGGAATGGGAAGTCAAAACTATGAAAGGTGGTCAAAAGAACTTTCCGCATGACGACAACATTAACGGAACAAATTTTAAAATTTGTCAGGTGCCCGATTAACAAGCCCAACTCCAAGGAATGCAATTATGAGCTGTGTGCACTGAAATCAAATAACAAGACCCCTTACAATATGTTTGCTGTTAAAATAACAGATATTCCTTGGAAAAAAAACGTTCACTTTGTACGAATTCTTAGTTAAACTGAGCAAAATTTAGGCGTAATTATTTGAACAAGTATCAGCTTATTTAATTAATTATAGGGTTTGACGGGAGTAGGTTACTGTATGTTGAATGTGTTGAACATTTGAATGACAGTTAAGTACGTTTAATTAAGGATATTTCTGAGGAAAAGTTCACTTCCAATTTTACATAGTTCAAAGCAACAATTTCTCACATACAGTGGATAATAATGATGAAGACGACATCGAAACTCAAACAGTCATGTCCCGGCTGAGTTATGATTGAAGAAATTTACTCAAATTTGCGGACATCTGTTTTAAGATGTTCCTTTCGATTATCTCTAGTTTGGCCCCGAGCTTCAGGGAAGTCATTGGAGGGCACAGGAAATTAACCTCAATAAGAAAAGTGTAAATGAACAGAGAAATGTTTTAAACTGATATCCATATACAAACAAAAATTCACTTTTACATATATAACAGTTTTGCTCGAGAACAAAATTCCTCTTTTAAATTAAAAAGAGACTATCTCTATGGATGCTGTCAACTGCTTTGTAAAAGTTAATGCACAGCTGTCTTTTCCCCTCGTTACTTGATGATATTTTGAAAGGAAAGATCTGTTCGCTAAATTCCTTTCCTTCCCTGAACCTTACTTGTTCCTTCCCGAGCTCTTGGTCCACTGTGTTTACATTCACTTGATGATGATCTTAGCCAAGATTTTTCTTGGTACTGATAAGAGGGTAATTCCCCGCCAGATGCTCCAATCACTAAGGGTGCCTGTCTTAGGGATCCTCCAAATGACTTCTAGGTTTGTGCAAAGTATTTATTTTGTCACTCTTTTCGGTAACTCAAGCCAGTCTACAAATCAACATGGGTTCTTGTGAAGACCTTCAAATGTTTCCAATTTTACCAGTAACAACCTCAGTTAACTACCTCTACACACATTTCAGTTAACTGTCGTTGTTTTCGTTGTTGGCTCGGCATTTGAAGCTAAAAATCTTCCAGAAAACAGCCTCATACTCCCGTCTGAACCTCTTATCTGTGGCACAATATATGAAGGGGTTTATGGTGCTACTCAAGTAAAGCAAAAAGCCATATGCTAAGTAAGCTGGTCGTGGTAGCGTGGGCTCTTCATGCGCCATGTCGATATTGTCGATGATGAAAATAGGAAGCCAGCAACATGCAAAGCCGACTACAACTGCAACCAAACGCTTCGTCACTTTGGTTTCCTCCACATTCACATTCCTACCACATTTCTCTGGCTATTTCAGTTAGGCGTCACCGTTCTCCCTGTTGTCTCGGCATTTAAAGGTAAAAATCTTCCTCAAAACACCCTTATACTCTCGTCTGAACCTCTTATCTGTGGCACAA
The DNA here is from genome assembly GCF_036669915.1 of Pocillopora verrucosa. Taxonomy (NCBI): domain Eukaryota; kingdom Metazoa; phylum Cnidaria; class Anthozoa; order Scleractinia; family Pocilloporidae; genus Pocillopora; species Pocillopora verrucosa. Next base: position 28,111,583 of record NC_089316.1, on the reverse strand, counting down.
TATATGAATGGGTTTATGGTGCTACTCAGGTAAATTAAGAGGCTGTTAGTTAAGTACACTTGTCGTAGCAGCGCGGGTTCTCCACGTGCCATGTCGATGTTATCAACGACAAAAACGGGAAGCCAACAGCATGCAAAGCCGACCACAACTGCTACCAAACGCTTCGTCACTTTGGCTTCTTCCACATTCACCCGAAGAAGTTCCAGGTTATTTTCCAGTGAGAAAACACGATTTGATCACGACACGGCGCGGAACACTTTGAAATAGGAGATCTTGATGATAATCAAGGGTGTTGTGATAAAACAACAGTGCATAAAGACAAAGTAAGCAATGTTACTTTTAAATTTGTACAGACACATTGCTTTTCCTGGCTGGAATTCAACGCTGTTATTTTTGAAGACTAATATGGGCACAGATCCAACCAGAGCCAAGCACCAAACAATGAAAATGTACATCACGGATCTTTGCTTCTTAAACAGCGAGGGATACATCAAATGCTTGCCAGCGACAGACTGTGTCACCACAGATCCACCTACCGTGGAAAAGACTTGCAACTGTAAAAGGTATACAGATGGTAGACATCAGAATATCACTTAGAGCCAGAGCTATCAGGAACATGTTGGGAATCGTGCGCAGCCTGTGGTTTCTGTACACAGCATAAAAAGTGAGAAGATTTCCGAGGATGGTCACAACATTGGTAACAGCAAACAAAACTGTTTCAGTACAAACTAACGCCTCCGTCCTCGTGGTGAGCTCAAGGGAAAGTGTGTTTCTCCTCAACTCCTTTGGTCGATAAGTTCAGCGAAAAGATAAAAAAAAAACTATACCGTTGCGAAGTCTTCGTTGACGACTTTTTGAATCATTAATCGCTAAAACCTTCGGTGCGCGAGCGATTTTGTCTGCTGGGATGAAAACAGATGTCATTCTCTCATAAATCTTATCTCTATACCCATTGCAGTAAATAAATATTGAGCAATATTTAATATTGAACTATGAATTATGTCAACGTCGTTTTCATTTACCGTTGGAAGTTGTAATGCAAAAAAAGATCGATTTTATATTACTTTTTATCGTTGATGTTAAAAGAGGTTTGTTTTAATTGTTCTCACTTGTTTAACTTTTATATAAGTGCTGGTGAGTTGCTTTTAATATTTGGTTTATCCCTTTTGAGTGAAAGAAAAGCTATTCATTCTGTTTAGCCATTTCTTGTTCGTACACATCAGCATTTACAGGTTCCTGTTAGTAAACAAACGTTATCCGACGATTCCGTCGTTCACAAAAATGAGAAAATGCTTTAGAAAGCTTCAACAATTTTATTTCCTCAAACAAAATTACTGAAAAAAAGAAGAATTACGGAAATCAAAGGAAACTTTGTGATCCATATTGCAACTTTTGGTAAAAATTTGTTTTTCGGCATAGTAGAGGGGAAGTATTTTCTTTTGATAAGCATATAAGATCTCGGAAGTAGAGTGTCAGTAAAATTTGAAGTTGTTTGAACCACCTCACGTTTCTGCTTGAAACATTTGGAACGTTAATTAAAAACCGTGGGGATGTTGTCTGAACATCTTCTTTCTAAATATTGAAGCCAGAAAGTCATTTTACGTCCTAAATTAACCTTAAGTTGACATAATTCTTTCTCGTGTTGCGGTGGAAACCAACAAGTTTTAACAGGGTTGGCCGAAGATATAAAAATCGTCGCTTTAGCACATTTCTTAACAGTTTTTATATCGTTTGAATTCAACTAAATCAACTCATGTCGCAACAATTTTAAAAAATGCATAAAAAGAAACTGTTTTACCTTGGAGAGGACAGAGATGGTCTCTCGCTGATGATACACATAAAAAAACTGTAGAATACAGCTGTTTTTGTTTAAAGAGCTAATACCAGCTTGCAGTAATAAAGTTCTGGAAAAAACTTTTAAGCGTCTTCGTAAAAATCTGCCCTATACCAGCTAAAGCGCTTGAATATTATCAAATAACGGCAAAATTGGACGCGTTTGACATTTCGTCTCTCAATATCAACGCAAAAATTAATCTAATGTAAAAAGACATGATTTCAAGCTACTTTGTCATCACATTTCGTTACCATAGCTACCTACTTGTGCCTTTAATTAACTAAAACATTTCAAAATGCCCTTGAACTCTCTCCTCAGTTGCTCACTCAATGCACTATAAATGAAGAGGGTTAATGGTGCTACTTAGGTAAGCGAAGAACCCATATGTAAGGAACACTTCTCGCTGCAAAGTGAGTTCCACGCGTGCAGCTTCATTCATGTCATCACGTGTCGGGGGAGGGGGAGGAATTGGTTGACTTTTGGGGAGTTACGCAGTTTTCAGGGGAATGAGAGGGGGGATCGGTCGTCGCTAACAGAATATAAAGGGTGGAGCCCAAGCCTACAAGAGATTCACCTCCACTGACTTTGCGAAATAACTGGCGAAAAGGAACTGATGACGGCTTCTAAATGAGGTAACGGCAGACTTGTAGTAACTTGAAATAAATCTCAGAGTTCCTGGACTTTTTATGATAATTTTGTCTCGGGTGTAAATCGTCTTACAAAGATAAGTGCACTCTATTATGTCATCGTGAAACCTGATTGTATCGTTCAAAGCAGAACGAAAAGAAAGTTGAACAAGAAAGTAGCATGTGTATGATTCGTTGCATTAACCTGATAGAGTTTATAGCGCCGCTGATAATATACCTGGGGCGCAGTTCCCCATGCCATGAGCGTTGCTTCAGCATTACTTGCATTTTTGTTTGTTTTTTTTTTTTGCCGTTTTTGCCGAGTTAGTTTCAGCGAAGGATTCTAGGCTGTGTAAGAAGCAATAGCTTCGAATCGTCGCCAGATGGATCCTCATTTGTCATTCGTTGTGATTATCCTGTACAAGAATACAAGGAATCAGGACACATAAAAGTTTTTGTGTCGCATTTATTTTGCCAAGCGCAGCTGGCCCTTACAGCATGAAAGAAGAAAAAAACAAATGCGGAGGAATTGTAACTAGCAATTGAATCTGGAATGGGGAGTCAAAACTATGAAAGGTGGTCAGAAGAACTTTCCGCATGAAGACTACATTAACGGAACAAATTTTAAAATTTTCAGGTGCCCGATTAACAAACCTTATTCCAGGGAATGTAATAATGATCTGTGTGCACTGAAATCAAATAAAAAGACCCCTTACTTTGTAGTTGCTGTTAAAGTAACAGATATTCCTCGGAAAGAGAACACTTTACTTTGTACAAATTCTTAGTTTTAACTGAGCAAAATTCAGGCGTAATTATTTGAACAAGTATCAGTCTATTTAATTTATTATAGGGTTTGACGGGAGTAGGTTACTGTATGTTGAATGTGTTGAACATTTGAATGACAGTTAAGCGGGTTTAATTAAGGATATTTCTGAGGAAAAGTTTACGTCCAATTTTTCATATTTCAAAAACCACAATTCCTCACTTATAGTGGATAATAATGATGAAGACGACATGTAAACTCAAACGATCATGTCCCGGCTGAGTTATGATTGAAGAAATTTCCCCTAATTTGCTGACATGTGTTTTAAGATGTCCCTTTCGAATATCTCTAGTTTGGCCCCAAGCCTCAGAGAAGTCATTGAAGGGCACAGGAAATTAACCTCAATAAGAAAAGTGTAAATGAAAAGAGAAATGTTTTAAACTGATATCCATATACAAACAAAAATTTATTATTACATAATTAACAGTTTTGCTCGAGAACAAAATTCCTCTTTCAAATCAAAAAGAGACTATCTCTATGGATGCTGTCAACTGCTTTGTAAAAGTTAATGCACAGCTGTCTTTTCCAGTCTGTGCGTTACCTGATGATATTTTGATAGTAAAGATCTGTTCGCTACATTCTTTTCCTTCCCTGAACCTTACTTGTTCCTTCCCGAGCTCTTGGTCCGCTGTGTTTAATATTCACTTGATGATGTTGTTGGCCAAGATTTTTCTTGGTACTGATAAGGGGGTAATTCCCCGCCAGATGCTGCAATCACTGAGGGTGCCTGTCCTAGGAATCCTCCTAATGACTTCCAGGTTTGTGCAAAGTATTTATTTTGTCACTCTTTTCGGTAACACAAGCCAGTCTACAAATAAACATGGGTTCTTGTGAAGACCTACAAATGTTTCCAATTTTACCAAATAACAACCTCACTTAAAATGTCAGAAAAAAACTACCACTACACCAGGTCTTGCGCCATTTCATTTAGGCGTCGTTGTTTTCGTTGTTGGCTCGGCATTTGAAGCTAATAATCTTCCAGAAAACAGCCTTATACTCCCGTCTGAACCTCTTATCTGTGGCACAATATATGAAGGGGTTTATGGCGCTACTCAAGTAAAGCAAAAAGCCATATGTTACGTAAGCTGGTCGTAGTAGCGTGCACGTGGGCTCTCCCTGCGCCATGTCGATATTGTCGATGATGAAAATAGGAAGCCAGCAGCATGCAAAGCCGACTACAACTGCAACCAAACGCTTCGTCACTTTGGCTTCCTCCACATTCATCCGAAGGAGTTCTGGATTATTTACTGATAAGAAAACACCAAATGGGGTATTAGATACTTCTTCAAAATGTCTCGGTTGATAAACGCACTTGACGGATGATGAGTGTCAAATAATGTCGTTAGTCCTTTGTTTCTGATTTTACCAGCAACAACCTCGAACAAAATCTCCGAAAAATCTATTTCCTACCACACTTCTCTGGCTATTTCAGTTAGGCGTCACCGTTCTCCCTGTTGTCTCGGCATTTAAAGGTAAAAATATTCCTCAAAACAACCTTGTACTCTCGTCTGAACCTCTTATCTGTGGCACAATATATGAATGGGTTTATGGTGCTACTCAGATAAATTAAGAGGCTGTTAGTCAAGTACACTTGTCGTGGTAGCGCGGGTCCTCCACGTGTCATGTCTATGTTATCAACGACAAAAACAGGAAGCCAACAGCATGCAAAGCCGACCACAACTGCTACCAAACGCTTTGGCTTCTTTAACATTCACCCGAAGAAGTTCCAGGTTATTTTCCAGTGAGGAAACACGATTTGATCTCGACACGGCGCGGAACACTATGACATAGCAGATCGTGATGATAATCAAGGGTGTTCTGAGGAAACAGCAAAGGATTGAGGCAGAGTAAGCAATGTTACTTTCAAATTTGTACAGACACATTGCTTTTCCAGGCTGGAATCCAATGCTGTCATTTTTGAAGAGTAATATGGGAGCAGTCCAGCTAGAGCTAGGCACCAAACAATAAAAATATACATCAAGGCTCTTTTATTCTTAAACAGCGAGAGATACTTTTCCCAATTAACAACACAGAAATATCGGCTGACTGCAATTGCTGCCATAGTTTCAAGACTACACTTCCCAAACGCAAAGATATCAAATGCTTGAAAGCGGCAGACCGTTTCATCAAAGATCCACCTGTCGTGGAAAAGGCTTGCAACTGTAAAAGGCATACATATAGTAGACATCAGAATACGCTCACAGCCAGTGCAATCACGAATATGTTGGGAATCGTGCGTAGTCTGTGGTTATGGAACACGGCGCAAAGAGTGAGGAAAACAAAACAAAACTGTTTCAGTCCAAACTAACTCCTCTTCTCTTGTGGCAAGCTTAAGGGAGAGTTTACTTGTCATCACTGCTTTTGGTCGATAAGCTTATAAGCTTAGATAAGCTTAAGTAACTTACACTTCTGCACAGTCTTTGTTGTCAACTTTTTGAAGCACTGATCGGCGAAACCCTCTGGTGTGCGCGATTACCAACACTGCGTACCAAAACCGAAAATCAAACGTTATTTTCCATCGCATCCTATCTTTAAACACATTGCAATTAATAAATATTAAAAGATGTCTGTATGTCGTCGTTGTTATCATTCTCGTCAAGTTGGAAGTTGTAGGGCCAAATAACAACTCCATTTTATGTTTCTGTTCGGCGCGAGCTCGTGCAGTACGTCGTTGTTGCTGAAAGAGGTTTGTTTTAATTGTACTCAGTTATTTACCTCCGGATAAGTGTTGTTGAATCGCTTTTAATAATCGACATATCTCTTTCGAGTGAAAGAAAAGATGTTGCTTCTACTTTTCCGTATCTTATCTATACAATCTCTTCACACAGCTGGTTAGTAAACAAACATATTATTCCGTCGCGCACGAAAGGGATAAGATATCTTGAAGAGTTTGAACAACTCTCTTTTTCTGCGACATAAAATAGCTGGAAAAAAATAAAAACTCTCTCTCAAGAAAAAATTGAAATCCATTCTGTTAAAAATAATTTTCGGCATTGTATAGGGGAACTAATTTTTTTTTTGATGGCCATAAAACCATGTCAGACCAGTAAGGTTAGTTGAAGTGACTTGTACTGACTCCAGCAGCAGTAGTCCGTGGGGGTTTCGAGAATAGAAAGCCACTCTCTTTATGGTGCAAAAATATATACCTCTTAATTCTCCTTCTAAGCGTTGTGCTAAATAAATTTTTAAAAAAAACTAAGTTGTAAGTTATGGTAGTTTGAGTTAAATGTTTTATGTTGTCGTTTATAATTAACGCTCAGATCCTCACCTCTTTTGTATCTCTGGGGCGTGCCCCTGGACTGCTTTCTTTCCTGAGTTTCTTTTGAGATCCTCTTCCCTTTTATATTTTAAGACATCGGCGTGAAAATCTAGTTTGATAATTGTTCTCCATCGTTTTCTTCCTTTTGTTAGTTTTCTGTCGGATTGAACAAGAAATCACTAATAGTTCTCAGCAGAAAATTTCATCGACTCAAACCAAAATAATTTGCTCACACATGACATGAACTAACGCTGATGGTTAAAATAAAATCCCTGCAAATTTTTCTTGTCACAGACATACTTTCATTGCATTATTCGTCAGCATCATGATCACTGCAGAAGCCTGGAGCCTAAGTTTGTGACGTCATTTAAAATAATGTCACATCAAGAAAGAATACAAAGTTAATCTAACTGAGAGAGGTTATATCTCGTCATGTATTGGAGTATGTCACTTAAGAATCATTTAAAAATGACACCCAGTAATTTGACTGTCACAAATCACTTAGTTAAGAATGAAGAATTACTTTTACTTGTCTGGACGGGCTCATATCGTCATTTGACTATTCGAAGCAAAGATATTATGAAAAATTCCTTTTCTTGTATTTATTTTCGAACATTTTAGCGCAAATGTCCCTCGGATCAATATTTTCTAGTAGATGGGACGCTTTTAATTTCCGACTCCACAACTTAGAGAATGAATAAATCAATTCGCCTGAATTCGTGCGTTGAGGTATGTCGGAATAACTAAAGAAATCGAATTCTTTCTTTCTTTTTGGCAGCTCATTGGCGCATTAAGAGCGTCACAAGGAAGAAAGTGTTTGTCTATTTCCTGTTGTATAAAGAGTTAAGTTACGTCTTAACTAGTGCAGTATTTGAACAAGTCGCTAAGAACCGAGTTCCGGTTTAAAAGAAGAACCCGAGGAATGAAAACAATCAATAATTTAATAGACAATGAAAACGTTTTCTCGGGCCTTTTAGAGAGCAAACGCCAGAACGCAAACGCAAAAGCACCAGCGCTGTTGCGTGTTTAGCCCGTATTCTTGCCAATCGGGTCATTATTTTGTACAAAAGTGACTTTAAAATGCAAACGCACGCGCACCATCTTCGTGATAGCACAGTTCTGTTGAAGATGAGGATGGAGATTCACAACGCTGTTGCTGTGTCTTGTCAGTGTCTTGATTTCTCTGTATAAATGGCAAAATAGGAGTAAAATTTATTTTCCAAAGTAAACGTGAATCGAATTTCAATTATTCAGAATTGATAACGATGATCATGAATGATTTTGTTTCAGACTTTTTGAGTCCAACCCAAGAGTTCAAGACATATTTCCCGCCTTTAGGAGTTTGAAACTTGAAGCCATAATCAACTCTCGATCTCTGTATCTTCACGTCAGACGAGTCATGACTGCGCTGGAAAATGCTGTATTTTCTTTGAACGACGCAGAGGTTTTCATCGAATATTAAATGAACTTGGGAGAAAGACATAAACCATGGCTCGTGAGGCTGGAGCATTTCGATATATGTATTCTATTATGCCGATCAAGGCTACTTAGGGGTACATATTGTTGTATAGCGCTGTATTGTGATGTAAATTACAGTAGCGGGAAGTGAAGTGCTATCTAGGGGTACATATTATTGCTTATGATCCATCAAATAATTTTGCTCGCGCGCGATTAGTCTAAACGCAGTAAGTGACTGAATATTCCCTTGCTAAAACTAAGTGATATCCGAGAATATCACCTAAACGATATTCCCCAATTTGCAGACCTTACGTCCACCACGATAAGTCTTCATCTCAAAATTAATGCAATTCAGGGTAGTTAGGCATTATCAACTGAATTGATAACGTAAATTGCCCACCGCAAAGAGTTTAAAAGCTCATGTTTCGAGCGTTTGCCCTATGCAATCGCTCTGACGAAGGGCTAACGCTCGAAACGTCAGTTTTTAAACTCTTTGCAGTGGCCAATTTACGTTATCAACTCACTAAATTACCATGTTATACTCTCCCACCGACGCAGCATCACAGTTTTTTTTAGAAACTTAACCTTTTCTTAATTCAATTCAGTGAGCTGTTCATTAACATTTTTCACGAGCGTCGCAAAATATTTGAAGGATAAAAAACACAATAGCGTCTATTTTGCGCGAAAATATGAACGGATATTTGTCCTTGGATATTATCTGTTCCTCGAAGCTCACAGTTTCCGCATCTTGGAACAGAAAATTCGAGAAAATGACTGCGGCAAATATTCGCACTTATTTTGGCGCCAAATTAGAGCAACTGTTTATATAGCGCTGTATGGTGATTTAAAACTCAGTAGAGGGAAGCATAGTGCTATCTAGGGGTACATATTGTTGTGAAGCGTTGTCTAGTTACTGCATTTTACGGATTTACAGTGCTACTCTGGGGTATAATGTTGTATTGTGCTGTATGATGATAAAACTTGTAGTAGAGGGATGTATAGGGAAGGGGGGAAGAGGGGCATATGGGAGTGCGTATTGGAGGAGACATGGAGTTTAATAATCGACGGAACGTGTTTGCTCATGATGAATCTCTCAAGTTGTCATCGGCTATCTCTCTAAGCGTTATTGTAACTTATCCTTTCTCAATTATTGTTTTGTCAAAACTCTTCCTAATGCGTCTGCATCCGAGATGGCGGCTACCGACTCAGTAGAGTCCGGCTGTGGATTGGCCAGCCGCCATCTTGGATTCGCATTGTAGGTGGACCCTGGGCGAGAGTTTGACCCATTCCCAATCACATGATAGAAGAAGCCTTAATTTGGACATTGAGGGACTCGTTTCCGACTAAATGCACAAGTTATGTCGCCGAGACTTGGAGGGAGCTGTTTCGCTTTATAACTGCTATTATGATGAGAGGACTGAGGAGAGCAAGCACTAGCACCCTGTGGACTAGGAATCAATCGAAAGGAAAACTGAGATTTTACTAGAGATGACTTTAAGAGGACACCGTCCCAAAGTGGACATAATACGCATGATCACAACTACTATGGGGGAGTAACGAGGTATATGAGTTGTAAGAAGCCTGACGTTGCGCAAAGATTGAGACGAGTGAAAACTGAAACAGACATGAAAAAGATGGGAATAAAGGAAAATTGCGATAAAAAAAAAAAAAAAAAGGAAGGAACCCGAGGAAGGAGAAAAAAAAGGGATGCGCAAATGTGAAAAGGTGTAAAACCTTGTGTGAAGAAAAAGATAAAAAAAAGGCGCAGATATGTAACAGTATGAACACGTCCGTCGGCGTTCAAAAGCGTGTGGCAATACGGAGAACGATAGACAGTGAAAGAGATACAATCGAAGAGATGATGCGCTTTTGTTAAGTGGGCGGGGGCTTGAAACATGGAATGTTAGTACACTATTAGCTGCACACATTATCAACTTGGTGCGCGGGAACCAGAGTGGGTCAAAATAAGTATTGAAGTCCCCATAGGATCTGCTTTCTCTACATCTTACGTGCATCCTAAGAATATAAAGACAGACAATGTAAATTAACGCAGTTTTTGTATTTTATACACTATATTTCTCTTACAGAAAGAATTAACTGCATTAAATTGTTCAAGGCATTAAGTAAAATATGCGCTAAACGGAGACGCTAAAATGAACCCATTTACTCCCAAGACTGATCATAATTTAAATTCTCCTCACGGTATTAATACACCGAAAAACATGGAGAGAAAATCCAAACTGGAGGATAATCTTTTACTAGAAACATAATGTTACATCGAATTCTCGGAACAAGCGGCAGCAAAGAGAAACACATTCTTATCAGTTGGGAGAATTTTTCTTCAGAACTTGGGAGTTCATGAGGTAATTAATGTAAACTAAGATAAATGAACAGTTATCTTCAACTTAAAAAAAAATAGCATCAAAACACTTCACACGAAATACACTGACATTATACAAACCATGTTTAGTTGAAACTGTCCTAGAATGTCTTTAAAATCCTAGTTACATTATATTCAACCACGCATATTATCTGACATCCTCAAATCATGCTGAGATAAATTTAAATCGATGAAAAAATTTCAAGAGGTGATTTTCAACAATTAGAAGTTTTATCCTGAAGCCCTGAACGTTTTCAACTACGCACTAGGTTTGCATTAATTAATGAGCCTTTTCACCAAAATAATTCCCATTGAGGACTACATGGCTTACGTTAACTGCTTCTCTCGTTTATGAGCGTAAATATTGTCATACTAGAAACAACAAATTCCATGTCACATACAATAAAAGTCACACCTATGAAAACTTTAATTATAGTGAACTCTGCGTCCCTCTTTCCTAGTTTAGATTAGATGGACAATTTTTAGCCTCTCCGTCGTCGTTCTTTAAAACGAACGGAGAAGTGTTTGGTAAAACGGACAAAAATTGGCCAGACTCGTTTGATTGAAAACAGGGTTGTAGCCAGCTTTTTGACTAAATGTAAGCCTCTTCCCTCACAAATTTCAGTTTTTGTTTAAACATTTGCAAGAGTCATATTATCTTTTAGTAAAAGTCAAGCGGGCAGAAAACAATTGTAGGCCGGGCCTACGGGACTAAAGGCTGGCTACACCCCTAAAAGTAGGTGTAATGTCTCTAACATATGGTTAGTAAATTTAATAACATCATCTCTTATGTTTACTTCTTCGAATTAAGCTTAGAATGGCAATCTTGGCACTAACAGAACAGGATTGCATTAAAATGGATTGAGTCGAAAATGGTAATCAATTTTTTTGTAAAGATGAAGGTAAATTGTAACAAAGTAATGATGTAGAAAACAGTCTAAGATCAATTCACATATTCAATTCACATACATATTCAATCAAAGTTTTGGAAAATTGAATTGTTTCTTTGCTTATCAAAAGCTTAGAGCATAGGTAATTAAAATCCGGTGGAAAAGCCCCTGGTTGGGTAAAAGAAATAACCTTTAAATTATTTTCCATACAACTGATTATAATACAGGAACAGAGCTGAGTGACATGTTGGTGGAAATGGAAACCTCGTTCATAACAGAGGCCTTGTTGCATTTCGTTCTCTTCGCAAGCATTTAAATTTGTTAAAGTAAGAAAAAATGACAATTCCACTGATCAAAATGTAATGAAATAGACTGGTTTATTTCTTCACCATAGTAAAGTTGCACATCTCAAGTTCCATTTAACAAAAAAGTAAAAAGTAAAGAAAAATAGCCAAAAATTGTTTAAAATAGAGAAACATTTAAACCTTCCAAGTTCCTACTTCATTCTTTTGAGATTAAAAATAAAATTTTCTCATTTATTTGATTTTCTATTCAAATTTTCTCATTCCTTTGCCATCAGGTCAAACGTGAGGTCATCTCCAATCAGCAAAAAGGGCGCCCAGTATATGATGTCGTGGAACTCATCTGATTCTCTGAGGCTTTTCATGGCCAGGTTCAGTGACTTGCTTGTAGATTTACCTTCTGCAAGGTGTTGATAAAAGCAGTTCATGAACTCGAGAGTAGCCTCGTCATCAATCGCCCACAGGGACACCACAACAGACCGAGCACCAGCCCCCATAAAAGCGCGGGCAATGCCAACCACACCTTCAGCCTTGATCTCGCCCCGACCACTGTGGCAGCAACTGAGCACAACAAGTTTAGCGCGAAGTTGAACATTCAACACATCTCGAATCGTTAAAATGTAATCCTCTTTCTTGGTAGGCACAGTAGATATTCGGTCTGGGTCAGGTGTAAGAGCAATTTCGCCAGTTTCCATACATCCGTGTGCCGCAAAGTGAACTAAGGAAACGGAACTGAGTCTTTTCAACACTTCGCGTTTCGTGGCTTTTCTGCCAGTGATTGGCGTGATATTCAGAATTTCTCCGATCATTTCTACTTCTTCTTTAGCACACGGAAGCTGCTCGAGGACTTTCTCTCCCTCGCTGTTAGTAACCTCGGATACCCAAGGATCTCCTACAAGTAACGCATCACTGCTTTTGTGATAATCATCTGGGCAATCGGCAATGAGTCTAAGACTTGCTAACGATGGAGCGACTCGGATTGTGAACGATTCACATAGGTATTTAGAATTACCATCCTTCAATGCAGCGTAAGGGGCGATCCACAGGGGTCCATCAGGAATAATGAGTAGCTCATCCCCTTGAATCAAGTCAGCCACCGGCTTCATAACGATATCATACAAAGTGCTCAAGCATCCGTCTTGTTGGAAGTGAGGTTGAGGGTTGGCTTCTTTGATTTTCTCATCCACTTTTGAACGGCCCTCCCTCAAAGCATCTAAAGATCGATTCTCGCATCTCACATTAGAACGAACACCAAGTTGTGTATAGACACCGAGCATGAACGACTCAAAGGACTGGCTAGATCCACTATTCTCTGAAACAAAACCTTTGAGTTTACTTTGTCTTAACTGAACTTGTTTTCCTTCGGACACAACCCAAAGATTGACGTTAGCTTCGTCCACTGCCTGAAAGACAGTGTTTGATGGAACGTTTTTTAAAACTGCGCAATCTTCATCTTCTCCCTTGTGGTGACTTGTTCTACCACAAAACCTGGATTCTATGAGGTCGGTTAATGCTTGAGATCGTCCTTTCTCAGCAACAAATAAGGCTTCATATACCTTACCTTGTTCTACGAGAACTCTCCACAAACCCGTATACGCCATTTGATGCTGATTTCGAAAATTAACTTTCCACTCATCTTCAGATTTTAGAAGTACTCTCAAGGAATTGAATAAGCTTATGCTAGCTTGGTAATGTTCAACGGCTTTTGGCAATCCACCTTGCAACTCAGAAAAGTATCCTAATGAACAGTAGGCAATTGCCTCCAAAACTTTGTCTCCTACTTCTTTAGCTATTTTAAGACTTAGGTTATGGTACTCTATGGCTTTTTTGAAATCACCCAGACGGCGATAAACATTGCCAAGATTGCCATAAGCACGACCCTCCCCATGCTTGTCTCCTACTTCTTTAGCTATTTTAAGATCTAGGTTTTGGTACTCTATGGCTTTTTTTAAATCACCCAGACTAGAATAAGCATTGCCAAGATTGCCATAAGCACCACCCTCCCCATGCTTGTCTCCTACTTCTTTAGCTATTTTAAGATGTAGGTTGTGGTACTCTATGGCTTTTTTGAAATCATCCAGACTGTGATAAGCATTGCCAAGATTGCCATAAGCGTTACCCTCCCCATGCTTGTCTCCTACTTCTTTAGCTATTTTAAGATGTAGGTTGTGGTACTCTATGGCTTTTTTGAAATCACCCAGACGGTCATAAGCATTGCCAAGATTGCCATAAGCACCACCCTCCCCATGCTTGTCTCCTACTTCTTTAGCTATTTTAAGATCTAGGTTGTGGTACTCTATGGCTTTTTTGAAATCACCCAGACGGTGATAAGCATTGCCAAGATTGCCATAAGCCTTACCCTCCCCATGCTTGTCTCCTACTTCTTTAGCTATTTTAAGATGTAGGTTGTGGTACTCTATGGCTTTTTTGAAATCACCCAGACTGTCATAAGCATTGCCAAGATTGCCATAAGCACCACCCTCCCCATGCTTGTCTCCTACTTCTTTAGCTATTTTAAGATGTAGGTTTTGGTACTCTATGGCTTTTTTTAAATCACCCAGACGGTCATAAGCATTCCCAAGATTGCCATAAGCACGACCTTCCCCATGCTTGTCTCCTACTTCTTTAGCTATTTTAAGATGTAGGTTTTGGTACTCTATGGCTTTTTTTAAATCACCCAGACTAGAATAAGCATTGCCAAGATTGCCATAAGCACGACCCTCCCCATGCTTGTCTCCTACTTCTTTAGCTATTTTAAGATCTAGGTTTTGGTACTCTATGGCTTTTTTTAAATCACCCAGACTAGAATAAGCATTGCCAAGATTGCCATAAGCACCACCCTCCCCATGCTTGTCTCCTACTTCTTTAGCTATTTTAAGATGTAGGTTGTGGTACTCTATGGCTTTTTTGAAATCACCCAGACGGCGATAAGCATTGCCAAGATTGCCATAAGCACCACCCTCCCCATGCTTGTCTCCTACTTCTTTAGCTATTTTAAGATGTAGGTTGTGGTACTCTATGGCTTTTTTTAAATCACCCAGACGGTGATAAGCATTGCCAAGATTGCCATAAGCGTTACCCTCCCCATGCTTGTCTCCTACTTCTTTAGCTTTTTTAAGATATAGGTTTAGATACTCTATGGCTTCTTTTCCCCAATTATAGAAGTCTATGACTTTCTTGATATCACCTGAACTTGCGCTAACGTGGTCATGACTAATAGGATCTTTTTCCTCCATGGACTTATCTCCCACTTCTCTGACAGACTGAAGTCTTAATGACAACAAGATCCTATTGTTTTTGTCAATCTTTTTTGATGTTAAGGGTTAAATGTGCAAAAACAAAAAAGATTATGTTTCTGATCATATTTATATGTAATAGTCCATTTTAACATTTGCGTGCTTGGTTCCCAAGCCTCTGAACAAGAAGGATGATAAAGGCTGACCTTGTTATGATAAAAACATTGCTGCTTTTTAAATAGAAAATACTTTGTTATTATCGTTTCTAGATACTGGTCTCTATCACAACAAGGTCACCTTCAGCCTCACTCCAAATCAAAGGCTTGGCAACTAAGTACACGACTATAAAATGGCCCATTAGGAGGGCTTTGCATTAAAGGTAGATGATTTATCAACATTCAGTCTTAAAGTCAGTTATGAAGTAAATCTACACTTAAAAAATGTTTTTTCTGTCTACAGCCTCAAAATTTAACGCGAAATATCTAGATTTAATCCTTAGTTTTCAAAAACTGAGCAGCACTTGCTCAATTTTTAAATTAATATAGCTTTAACATCAGACAAATGTTTTACAGCAGTGGAAGAAATGAGTCTACCACACAAACACATGTCTTTAAAATTTTTATTTGTCCATAGGAAAGCAGGACGAAAGTTTTCGAGTCTCTAAGTAGTGGAAAAACATCGAAGGCAAGAAAATCTGCATAAAATATGTAAACATTACCGAGCTTTTTGTTCTGGCTTGTTTTAGAGAGATCATCTACCCAAGTACTATGTATAAACTGGATGAATATTAGTCTTCTAACCCTTTAACTCCCGTGAGTGACCAAAAGAGAATTTCTCCTTACAATAGCAATACAATATCAATCAGATAAGTGTTGAGAGTAAAAAAAATATATCAATTTGAAAATAGTTAGTTGATGCAATACTGAATTCTCTGTACTAACATTACAAGAATTGTATGGTTGACAGTAAGGATAATTACAAATTTGGTCTGGGAAATTAAAGGGTTATTTAAACTAATGTACCAGTTATTGGCATGGATAGTAGAACTAAGTCAAATTGGCTAAAAGGGGTAATTTCATTAATAAGTCATGAGGTAATAACTTCTCCTATGTTTTTAATCACACACACTTAAAGTATATGAACTGATAAGTTCCCATCATAATTAATACCCTTCTTTGTATTTTCTCCCTTAAACATCAAATTATGGAAACTTTTTTTTTATACCCACGGTTAAAAATGAAAGATTCCTTCAAAGGATACAGCTAGTCCCTTATCACACCAAGTGATTGCTTCTTCAAATCTCTTCAATTCAACACAAGCAGTGGCTCCTGTAGGCAACAACACAAAGAAGCATACTATTACTGTAGCTCAATTCTGAGAAAAGAACCTGAAACCATTGAAATCATTACAGACCAAAAGAAAAAAAAAGACAAAACAAAACAAAATAAATTAAACAGGCCCTATTAGGTTTCAGTTAGATTTATTTAGCTTTACAGACAACTGAAACTTCTAAGAACACTTAAATTGGGATCAACAACTCCCACAAAAACACTAAGAGTTAGGTGCTGATCCTTCTTTCTAAAACAACTAGATAGTGACTTAAGAGCGTGTCCACGAGAGCACCGGACAGTCGTGCTACATGCCATTTCACCGATTTCAATGAAACTTTGTCAGTTTAAAGGCTCTACCCCAAAACTCAAAAACACAGACTGGTTTCTGTTTTGGTTTTTTCCGTGGGGAGATAGACCACCTCCCGGTTTTTCTTGGTTTTCAACAATGAAATCGCTTCAAATAGGTAAAATGTATGAAGCTCTCATTGCGATGGTATTTA
Source organism: Pocillopora verrucosa (assembly GCF_036669915.1). NCBI lineage: Eukaryota > Metazoa > Cnidaria > Anthozoa > Scleractinia > Pocilloporidae > Pocillopora > Pocillopora verrucosa. The sequence continues at coordinate 28,094,944 of NC_089316.1, read as the reverse complement.
ACCAGTTACTTTGAGGATTTGCACACATATTTTTACATCCTTAGTTAATGGCCGCCGCAAGTATCAGTCAGTTCGATTGACGGCTTGTCAATCAACAGAGGCAAATATACGACAGTGTTTTTATACTTTTCGATTCATCTAAATATTTTACAACTTTGAGGTCAAATATCTCCCGTTGCCAGAAAGCTACAACACTAATCTTAATTACCCTTTATAACCCATCATTTCATCTCTGAAAATCATCAAAAAAATCTTTGGGCACTACCGTATTTTTGTCTTGGATACCTTTTAAAATCTGCGACTGTGACAAGTTTCTCTTAACTACACCTGTCACGCACTTCTTGCTCCAGGCGGTCACTTGACAAAATAAACCTATATTTGTTAGCTCTTTATACAAGATGATTGATCAAGAAAGGTGAAAAATGTAAAAAACGTTCGAGATTTTTGGTAGGAATGGAAAATTTCACGTTTAGAGAGATGCATGTTGACGAAAAATCAATGGGAAAATCGTTGCGTTTCTTTCTTCAGTCGTTTATTACTTTGAAGATTTGCTAAAATCAGGACATAGGGCTCTTGTACAAAACAAAACATTCATTAGCCTATACTTTGATCGTCCATTATCATTATCGCACAGTTTACAATAAGGAAACTGTAACAGTAGAGGAGATTTTAAAGTCACATGCCGCCTGCTTGATGACGTACAAGTTCCCGAGTGTAACAACTTCGGCTTTTCCATACCGCGAATGACGGGAAACTTTGCCCCCCTTATTTGATAGGAAATATCAATAGCCCCATAAATTCATTAACTACGCCATGTTTCCAGAAAATGAGACTGGAAAATGTTTTTTCCACTTTCCACCATCAAGAAATTCCACGTATAGAAATAGTATTTGTAGGGTTACTGCGTGACTTTTCATGAGAAGTAAAAATTGTTCATCTTTTCTTTTCAAGAAGACACTTCTAGAAAGTTCTTAATCCTTCTGTTATCTTATTTTCCTGTTTTTTGACTGCAAATATCATTTGCATTTGCTATTATTTTCGCTGATTGTCATGGCCTTTCCTGCGAGCACGTGCGAGCTAGTTCATATACAGGACTCTTTCGAGTTTCTCTGGGTGGTATCGGGCTTAGGTGTATGAAGGTCTGGCTCGAAAGATATCTGCACGCTGCAACACGGGTTCCCATGTTTTCTCCTTTTTCTTCATTTGGATTTTCTTTCTCTTGCTTGCATCATCACACATTTATGTTTTTTTATTCCCTCAGCGCGTTCTCTCAGATTTGGAAGTAGGCCATGAAAAGTCAATATTGACCAGAACTGAAATCCTTTTCTATCACTATTTGTTTCAGAGAATCCCCGTCATTTGTGACTTTATTTCTCAAGAAAATGTGTTTTCATTTGCTATTTATTTCCATTAGAACATGAAACTAGGTCCTGATAAGTTTTTTTTGTCTCGCGACTCCCAAAAACTGTGTTTGCGACAACATCAATTGAGAAATCAAAGGCAATTACGCCTGAGAAATTTGCTTGTAGCCTTCTACCCGCAGAAGGCAACTCCATATAATGAAACGTTCTAAGACCTCTATAAACTAGAGACATTGCGTGATGTTGAGGGGTGAAATATTTACTCTAAATCTGTGACCCTCAAACGGATCACGTACTCGTACATGTAACGTCCGGAAAATGTCACGCATGCATAACACCTTAGGCGCACCTGGCGAATTCTATCCATTGGCTTCAATAGCAAAGAGACAACTTATTTACTATTTGTATATGAGAAAGCTTATTTACCCTACTTGACCGCGATTTCACGATGTACCTCAAATATCGTGCACAACTTGGTGTGAGATTCAGACCTTCGGGTTCGTAAATGCCAGTATCCTCCTCATAAAAATCGGAGACATAAAGTAGGAGAGAGATGAATCTGCAGATGGCAAAAGAAATCAAAGCTGGTGGCGAGTCTTCCTGGTGGCGGCGAGGTGACTGACACCTAAATAGAACGCCTACTGTAGCTGCTATCTTGGAGTCGGCAATGAATAAGGAAGAAGGGCAAGAAGAGCGCTTATCTGAACATCAGTTTTCCTAGCTGGTGATTTGTGACTGAGATGAACTCTATGTCATATGATTGCTAGGGATACGCTGGTACTGTAGAGGAGCTCACACAGATAGAGGTGGGCGATCCTCCCTCTGACTTAAGAACTGCGATAAGTTTATAGCGCAGACCAACTGGCACGGTTTGAAGCACCTCAGGGTCTCACTAGGCTCATCACATTAGAAACCTTCAGCAAACTAATCGTAGAAGCGGGTGGTTATCAGCAACGTGCACAGATTTCTGAACGCGGGTCATCGCGAGAACTATACCCAATCCGTCATAGACGGAACAAGAAAGCGAGATATTCTTGCTAAAAGAAGGATGTATCAAGACGTTTCAGTCATTGGCTGCCATCCAAATGTACCCTGACAAAGACAAACACAGTGAAGCCGACAAAAAAATTCCGCCTAGGATAAGATCAAGAGGAAATGGACTAAGACCGGCTTGCCATTCTATAGGGGATGGCTACGTTCAAGGTCGGACCTCAGGTAAAAATTCTGACGAACAATCCTTAACTAGCTAAGTGGACTTTGGATGGGCTCTTTGGAAAACACAAAAAACAGCCACCTTTTCTCAGAAAGCAGAGAATTATCTCCTAGACGTGTGCTGGGCAAGGGAGGAAACTAGTAAGGCAACCGCCTCTAATGTGATTTCCCAAATAACGAGAGAGTTTTTAGAGACGACACCAGCCAGAAATGTTGTCTAAGACTGACCGGTTGATACAGCAGCAAATCGCTCGATACTTCAGCCGGTTATCTGCCGTAACAAAAATTGGTTTATTGATGAGGTCCCCCTCTGTAAATATGAATGAGGACGGAGAGGCCGATGCCAATGATCTAGCTTCAGAATTCGAAACTGACCGAACAAGGCAGAAGATAAGGAGGGACCTTGCAAAATTTAGACGAAGACTGCAGGAGAGGGTACAGCTGCTATTAAGCTAAAAAAAAAAAATACATTTGCATCTCACTTTTCTTTCATATTTATTGTCTTTGCTCACCAAAACAACTGGCTATGTCTTAGGATTTCATCAAGGGAGATTTGCAGGAAGCCTACTCGTCAAATTACTGCTGGCTCATTCTTATTTTAAAATTTTACAAGTCACGCAATTAAACCTGGCAACACTCGATCTAGAGAGATGTGGATTTATATGTAGCAATAGAATGCTTGAAAAAAAAATGTGCAGATATTTTACAATCGAAGCAGGGAAATAATCATAGAGAGCTGCAGATTATTCTGAAATTGTTATTTAGCAGACAGCATGAACAACGCGCTTGAATAATTCCTACGGAGAGTCTTCGGGTCACACAACAGATGTTGGCTTAGCGGAGTTTTGCATGGAAATGTTCGACGGCGGTAAGTGACAACGACAACACTATTGAATTTTATTTTTGGAATAGAAGCACAGTTTTTAGTCCGATAGAACTATTGATATTTGCTCTCGAGCGAGAGCGCAGAATTTCTCGTCAGTAAAAGCCGAAGTTGTAGTACACTGGAACATGTAGGAATATCAACCAACACGCAGCATGTGACTTTAAAATCTCCTAAAATGAGCAATGATGATGATAAACAATCACATTATAGACTAATGAATGTTTTGTGCCGTACAAAAGCCATATCTGCTGATTTTAGCAAATCTTCAAAGTAATAAAGGACTGAAGAAAGAAACGCTACGATTTTCCCATTGATTTTTCGTCTACATGCATCTCTCTAAACGTGAAATTTTCCATTCCTACAAAAAATCTCGAAAGTTTTTCACATTTTTCACCTTTCTTGATCAATCATCTTGTATAAAGAGCTAAAAAATGTTGGTTTATTTTGTCAAGTGACCGCCTAGAGCAAGAAGTGCGTGACAGGTGTAGTTGAGAGAAACTTGTCACAGTCGCAGATTTTAAAAGGTATCCAAGACAAAAATACGGTAGCGTCCAAAGATTTTTTTGATGATTTTCAGAGATGAAATGATGGGTTATAAAGGGTAATTAAGATAAGTGTTGTAGCTTTCTGGCAACGGGGGTTATTTGACCTCAAAGTTGTAAAATATTTAGATGAATCCAAAAGTCTAAAAACACAGTCGTATATTTGCCTCTGTTGATTGACAAGCCGTCGGTCAAACTGACTGATGCTCGCAGCAGGCATTAACTAAGGATGTAAAAATATGTGCGCAAATCCTAAAAGTAATTGGTTAAATACCATCGCAATGAGAGTTTCATACATTTTACCTATTTGAAGCGATTTTCTTGGTGAAAACTAAGAAAAAACCGAGGGGGTGGTCTATCCCCCCCCAGAAAAAAACCAAAACAGAAACCACTTTGTCTTTTTGAATTTTGGGGTAGACCCTTTAAACTGGCAAAGTTTCATTGAAATCGGTGAGATGGCATGTAGCACGACTGTCCGGTGCTCTCGTGGACACGCTCTTAACATATCTGACACCTGTGACTCATTGAACTTAAGGAACTAAAATATTCATGCTGAAATTTTGCTTTGCATTCCGCATTGAGTTCTTCATCCCGTTCAAAATAATATTCTCATCATGATTAATGGAAGTAATGGCGTAGCAGTCAAGAGCTGGATTCAAATGTACATCAGGGTGGTCTTGACCTCTTAATTAAAGTCAATTGAGACAAGATTGAACTCCATTTAACCTCATTTAACCTTAGAGTGTTGAGTTCTTTTTTTTATTACTATTATTAGAGTACAGCTAACATATCTAACCTCTCACAATTGCCTTAAGGAAAGTTGGATTTAACTCAATGGCTGCTTCTGCATCCCTTAGTGAATCCTGGTGATTTCCTGTTATTGAAATAAATATCTCTGATTAACCATACATGTTGCAAACCAACTACCATTACTGTAATTTTGGGAAAACCTCGTGATGCTCGTTGATATCTGGGGTAAGAGGTTACTTCTTTGCATATTTGAGAGGCCAAGATAAGATGTAAATTTTTCCGGGCATGCATTCAAAATCATCACCTTTTTTCAGAAAACTACTACAGACAACTCAATAGCTTCAAAATAGAAAAAAAATGCATATTAAAGCTCTCATCATCTTACCAAGTTTAGAATGTGCAATTGCCCTGTTGTTGTGCAGTTTGGCCTTCAGTTCTTTGTCATTGCAGTTCATTTTAATTCCTTTGGTGTAAAAATGAATAGCATTGATGAAATCTCCTTTCCTGAAGGCCTCATTACCCTCATTCCTATAAACATCAGCTGTGGCTGCAAAGAAAAAATAAAATAATTCGAAAAAAATTAAAAAATGGGTGTCAAAGTCTGTGGTCGTAGTTAATAATTATTCGTGTATAGTCAGAGCTGCCAAGATCTGGAGATTTAAAATCTGCAGATTTTCAATAGTTATGATGATGCTAACAATGTAGGTGACAACATTGGTAAGAATAACGATGAGAATTATAAGCATCACTCAATTCGAGGCAAACCCCTGGAGATTCCTAAAATTTCTATTCCCTGGGCAAAATTAATAAATTGTTCAAATGCCCCACACAATCTTATGTAAAAGGCGAAATAATTAAGAATTTCACTTTCAACTAATTGATCAAGCTTTAAAAACTAATTGACCAAGCTTTAAAACCTAGACCTTGAAGCCTTATTTCTTCTGAGCCATTTGTAAGTGAAAGTACACTATCTACCTTAAACACCTCCATATTCAATGATAATTAACACTTGTACTCTACTGGAAATTAGATGTGACAGTTTTTATTCAAATTCCCTAACGCCAGCCAGGCAGGGTTAAAACCCCCTCCCCCCACCCTCTTTGGCTTGGATGAAGATCAAATGCCTGTGGGTTGCTCGAGGAGAAGGGAGGGAATGTTGAAGGTTTCAAAGTGATTATGTTTCATTAAAATAGAAAGATGATGGTGATGATGATGGTGATGATGATGGTGATGATGATGGTGATGATGATGATGGTACCTATGATGCAAACTTACACAGTGGATGTTATATGATGATCAAATAAAGTCTTAACTTGTTATAACTTTGTGTTATTGCTTTGAACTGTTAGAAAAGAAAATAGCAAAAGTTTCTGTGTCATAGATCTTCTCAATGAACAGCATATTGTAATCATAGAAGAGAGTCATGACTGGCCAAATATCCTTTAAAGTGGTCATACACTGTAAATGTCCTTTTCCACATCTGCTTGCATTCTTGAAACTGATCCAATAGAAATTTTTCTAACAATAAATGAAGCCGAAGTTGAACCTAGCTCACCTCGTAAAGTGTCCTCGTCAAAATCTGGTGCATTTTCTTTGTCAGGTAAGTCTTCATTTTCACATGGAACTTTAATTGAACTTCTTCCTGTAGCCATAGCAACTGTAAGAAGACTGATGCTTCTTAAAAAGTTGTTCTTTTAAGTCATCCTGGCCTGAAAAAGAGGTGATTGAAAATGGTTTAAACATTAGCTCAACATATTACCCAGTCGCAAAATAAATATTTTTCCCTTCTGAGAATGGGAGGGATACATAGACACAAAATCAGAAGCCAATTAAGAGCTAATGTCAACATGCATCCGACAAACAGCGGCAAGTCGTCCAAATTCGTTTTCTATCCTACTTTCATATTTTGTCCTAATAATTGTGGTGCAGTTTTTTTGAAAATATATTTTAGTTTTTGAGAAATGATTTTTTTCGTTCGACCGCTCAAATATGCAAATTTTCACTCTGAATATTACCCGAGTTGTGTGACCTCATGTAACGAATTTACTTGACCTCCGGTATTTCTATCGGCATAATCCTTTGTTTTTACATCTAAACTTAATCCCTTGACATTATTGAGGCTGGCAAAAAAATATTTATTTTATTTATATTTTAAATACTTGTTTTTATAATCTAAATTATCTTGCATATAAACGCGGCATGAAATTAATTTCATTCGGAAATGAAACCCATTTTGGAAAAACGTAAAAGGTACCTTATTGACGGACTATTAGATTTTCGATGCGAGGGGGGGGGGGGGGTCATTTGCCAATTGCACGATTTTTTTTCTTCCATTAAGCCCGTGCTCGATTTTTTCGGGGGTTATTTCCCAACACCCCTCCCCCCGCATCAAAAATCTAATGGTCCGTCCCTAAGATGCTATCAGGTCCTACAACTTTTCATGTGATAAAAGAATTTTGATATATATCTGTATTACTCGCGTTGTTGTTGTTGTTTTTTTTACATTACCGAGCGAATTTCAAGTGACAATTTCAGGAAGTAAGAAGCAACAACAAAAGGATTCCTATCAAAGCGAGGTGCCATTTTCAGTCATACCTGGTCGGACACCTTGAAAACAAAGGATGACACGCAAGCAGTTTACTGCAAATTTGACATGAAAATAATTCTGATGCCTCTTTGAAAAGAGAAAAAGGCTTGAACAGTAGACATCGCAAGATCTTTAGCTATGTTACAAAAGAATACTTACTAGAAGTGCACACATCGAGTTCTTGATGCACTTGAATAGTCTGTTTAACAAATGCAGATTATTTTGCCAGTCGAAGATTAACTCAGTCCACGGTTTTAAACAGCTCCTTTATTGAATCATGCTTGTAGTAGTCGCGTTCAAAATCCAGTGGTGTCTCACAGTTCTTCTGACTAGCAAGTCGTAATGCAGTGAATTACGTTTATGACGTCATCACGTTATGCGATTAGTATTAATTAATTGAAAATTGTGGCCTTAATTAGCTAGCGCAGTGGATAACATATTAAGCAATACACAGATGTACAGTTATTTTAATCCCTACCAAATTATGTCAAGACGCACAAAACAAAAAAAAGTACAGCTGTCCTGCCTCGAAGCAGGACAGATATTTTCCGCATAAAAATCTGACAGATCAGCGCCTAAAGTTTTTATAAGTAAATAACCAGTTTACGTGAATTTTACGAGGTGAGACTGACAGCTCGTAGTTGGCAAATCACATCTTTTGCTTCTAGGTGCTGACAGGGTTGGTGGGGGAGGTGGGGGAGGAGGCGATCAGAAATGGGTGAGGATGCTTGTCGTACCTTTCAGGGGTCAAAATCAGTGATCTGGTACCTTTTACGGTGTCTCAAACTTTAGTGGACTGCCAGAGACTTAGCTGGTACCTTTTAGGGTGTTTTTCGCTCAATGAAATACCTGAAATAAGCATTTAATAAGCACTAGGACGATTTTAATGATCTGACTTGAGCCTCTAGAGCACATCGATAAAGAAGTTCTTATTTTTGAGATTTTTCAATTTTTTTGTGTTTAAATTGGTACTTTATAGGGGTAGATATCAGTTGTTGCCACTCCCACACGGATCCAGGTACCTTTTATAATTTTATAAGGGTCGTTTTCGAAATTCCTAGCGCGCATCCTCGCCCTCTTATATATAGGGGTTCCCCGGGGGGTGCTGATACGTGCAGCACACTTGAAATTTAGCAAGGATAAATTTTGATGTGATTTTCGGTGGAGAGAAAAAGTTTTGTCAGCGTCTTGTAGCTACTACGGAAGGGCCCTTTACCACTGTGTGCTTAATTACGCGTCCCGCCAGATGGCAGGAAGCCTACAAAGTGCTCAGACATTAGTATAGAAAACTCCGCCTCTGTCTGGATTTTTGAAATTTTTTTTGAAACTCAACCTCTGTCTGGATTTTTGAAAATTTCAAGATTTACAAAAGACAGTCCTAATTGACTGAGGTAAATTGGGCAAAAATCATCATCTTTATGTTGCAAGTTCATATAATTTGTAACAGCAGCAATTGAAGTTATTTAAACCAGAGGCTGTAGGTAGTTAGGTAAAGTCTGTATTTAAGAGTGGCCCATCCAGGCCCTGAGCTTATAATCTTGGATTCCTCACATGAAGCGACTAGATATTATTACTCCTCCCTAGACATGATGACAGTCCACTCCATGGTTACCCCCCCCCCTCCCCCCTCCCTCTTCCCTCCTGTCATTTCATCAGGTTCCCCTGACTAATTTCTGGTACCCATTTATACTCCTGGGTGGAGAAGGGTACTGTAAGAGTAAAGTGTTCTGCACAAGAACACAACACATTGACTGGAACCCAGACCTCTTGACCCTGAGTCCAGCACAGGCCAGGTTACAAATGCAGACCTCTCGACCCTGACTCCACCTCACTAATCATAAGGTCACCATGTCTCCACAAGAGGAGAGAGTTTGTGGTGAATCCCTTCTAATAAGAAACAACTTTTACAAAACCAAAGTAAGATTTTCTTATCTGATATTTAAATAGGGATTACTAGTCAAAACTTACAAAATATGTAAGTTTTTTATTCAATTTCCTCCAGTTGAACCGACATCCATATTTGTGCAGCTGACAGTTAGTTCAACTGGACACTTATGACAAGAAAAACAATGAAATATATACACCAATGCTTGCTAATGTATTTTGATATGGATTTCAATTTGGTACAGGTGCTGATGTTTGTGGTTTACCAGTATATGTATATTAAACTAATTGTTTTTGCAATTATTTCATGTTTACATTGTTTTGTGCACAGAATTGATTTGTCTTTGATGCTAACTTTAATTATCCTGATAATCTAGACTGGTTGTTTTTCAAATATCATGAAATCCTTGCTAGCTGTCTTCACGTAGAAAAAAATTCAAGAAATGTAGAGGAACAAGGAAATCAATTGTTCTGGAATTAAAAATAGCATGAGATGCATGTACAGTGTAGATCATTTTTTCCAAAGCCATTACTAACTTCTTACTGACCACTCGAGCACGAGTCTCTCCGAGGGAATATTGGCCCATGGTTGCGGCAGTATAGAAATGCCATAGAGCCAATATTTCCCAGTACAGCTCAAGAAAGCAAGGTAATGGTCATGCACTAATGTCACTTGCACTAAGCTAGTGTATTGTGAATTTTCTGGCTTCCAAATAAAAACATAGGCATGCGTAGCATGCAAGAGTTATTTTTTTTGACCGGGTGGGATGAGATGGGACACTTTGTGTACCTAATGTTTTCATTTTTGTAACAGAAAAAGAGCATAACTTTCTAAAAAAAGAAAATATTGCATTACTTCACCTTAAGAGAAAGAGAGGAAAACGTAATTTATCTGAACTCACACAGGTATCTTGTGGTCTATTTTCTCTACCGTCGAAATACTTCTGAGCAAAAATAAAATGGATTGGTGCCACGCTTACTGTTTTCTCCTTCGCAGCAGTTGTTTGGTCTCGTCACACAACGCCATTTATTCCCCGACGGAGAGAGAGCGCGTAGCGTGATGAGACCAAATAATAGTTGCGAAAGAGACCGCGCTTACTGCCGTTCCTCTGCCAGAGAGAAAAGTAAAATTATTCGTCAACAGTTAGATGCCTGAAAAATATAATTCCATGTAATTTTACCACGAAAAGCAAACTGAAACTCTGTTGTATCTCCAATAGACTCTAACCAAAGGTATATTGCGATCTCGACCAAACGAAGATACATTTCTCAAGAGAAAAGGATAATATTTGAGAGAGGGCTCCTTGATTGGTTGTTGCCTATCTGGCCTTTGCCCACTGTGTGTGAAATACCTTATAAAATGCAGGTTGTTTACAAGGAATAAACACACGATTGGACTAAGTCCAAGGTAGTTAAAAGCCGAGTTTATTCGTAGAAAAAAGTTAAAATTGCGTGAAAAGTTCACTATCAGTAACATTTAGTGTAAATTTTTTCCAGTGGGGTTGGATATTGCGGTTAGAATACGTGATTAAATGAAAATTGTTTACAAGGAAATGACACGTGATGGAGCGAAGTCTAATTTGGCAAAATTGGCAAGAACTTTGAAGATCCTTGAAGATCCTGGCAAGAAAATGAAAGATCCTTGAAGATCTTAGCAAGAAAATGAAAGATCCTTGAAGATCTTAAGAAGAATTTGAAGATCTTTAAAGGTTCTCATAAAGATCTTGTAGGAACGTTAAAGATCCTTCAAAGATTTTCACCAGGGATGTCATGAGAAGGCGAAAAATATAGAAAACGCTCGCCGCATCCGCACTTCTTTTTTGTTGTTTTGGTAGCCACTTTGGAAATTTAGCAAGGCATTTCATTGTAGGTAATTCAAATGTGATTTATTATAGTGTACACGCAAATACGCTCGCCATAAAATCAGCTGTCCATTGTTTGCAACTCTGCACAATTATCCTGATAATATGCGAAACTTTGTTCAACGATTTCCGCTTGCTGACAAGTCTTTCCACTTGATACAATTTTACCCCGGGTTTCTATTTCCTGTTGTCTTTAGAAGCAATAATAATCTACACGATCTTTACTTCTTACCGATCGCGCCATGTTGTTTTTCAACCTAACACCTTCGGGCATGCTCCGTAGAACTTTGAGTACACCACAGTCAGGAGGTATGGCACTAACGAAATGACTCGGATTAATTGTAATGTTTTCTTTCTTTCATATTGGACTATTTCCTTTTGTCATTGCAAACTAAACTAATAGATAAATATCCGCCACCCAAAATGCCTTCAATGAAAAACTCGAACGAGTAGCACGTGGTGCACTCATGATTTTATGCGGAACAAACAAATACAATTAGGCAATCTCATTTCAAATTTTCGTAAAATTTTCGTAAAATTTTCGACTCGAGTTATGACGAACAAGAACGAGGAGCATGTGATTCACTCGTTAATTTATGTAGGACAAAAAAAACAAAGAAGACGATCATTTATTCCAAAATGTATGTGCGAACTGGATTTCAGCTTATTTTCATTTTCCACAGGTATGCTGATAAATATTCAGTTACGCTGTGTTCTTAATATAACCTACATTTTTTCAAAAGAAGTCAAATAATGTGTTAAAGAATTCGTATTTTGATTTGTCGCCTTAAATTTTTCTCTGCCTGAAAATACCTGCCAAGTTTTGTATCATTTAATAAGCAAGGAGCGTTTGACATCTTCCCCTCGAAACATGTGTTTATGACAACTGCTTCCTCTTTCAATTTCTATAATGCGAACACGTAGACGGTAGTTTATAATCAAAATAAAAATAAACACATTATCTCGTAGCACTCAGTTTTCTTAGTTCTCAGTAAATACACTTCTAAAAAAATAGAGTAAGCAGGGACACAGCGCTTTCGATCGATAATATTTTCATAACTTCCTCTTGTTTGCGATCATGTGGCCTAGTGTGTTGTTGCCGGTTCACTTTGCTGAAAGACCCACATGAAACCAAGACCCCACGCCTCATACCGGATTGTCCATATTTTACAATGTAAAAAGTTTTTCTTTGTTAATACAAACTGGCAATGTTACTGATGGAACACTGCGAGAAGGTGAGACAAACCACTTGGTTTAATTAATTATTTCAGAGCTTACCTTAAAACGACGTTTCGTCAACGACGGAGCGTGGAATTCGTCCTTAAGAACCTGTTAAATTTGTAAAATTTTGCAAGACCGAAGATATTTTGATGAGGTCTTCAGAAGGTGACTTATAACAAGAACGGTGTCGAGAGGGTACTCTTTTCTTAGTGATCTCACGACGTAGGAGTATTTGATTTTTTTCCTCTTAAATTTAGCTCGCGATAACTTAGAAGCAACGCTTCGAGCTGGGGATGGCGAGCGTTAAAAATTTCTCGCTGCCACCAAAGATGTTCACTCGACCGTGACAGGATGCAAATGACTCACTTTTTGTTTCACGACCATAATGATGTTTTTACCATAGCGTGACATTCTCTGGAAAACCAAAAGTTAATGACACATTGTGAACTTTCCCGAGAAAATGAGTCATAAATAGAGAATAATTCACGGGCGCGCGTAGATGCGAATTTGGTTGATGGAATACAATTCAAGCACGTAAAAAATTTCCAAATGTTCACGTAGTGCAATGATTGGGTACGTTCTCATGGACTTTGCACGTTGATTTTATGATACGTGATGGAACGTGAGTTGTTAGGCGTGTTCTTTGTGCGTCAAGGAGCCGTAAAAACACGTTTGACTTAAAAATAATACAAAAAATGATATGCGAACCGTTCATGTCCCGATAAATCTCGACCTTAATCAACGAGGCTCTCGCGAAGGCCACATACCCCCACAGTTATCAAATGAACCCAAGATTTCTGGTTAATGTTATTCTTTGTGCACAGCCCCCTGATCCATTACGCAATAATGATACAATATCTTTAGCAAGCGTTTTAGATTCGCATTACAATCGTATCGGTATTTTGTAGCTTATTTATTTACTTTTTATTCATTCATTCTTTCATTATGTATTCATTTACTGTCATTATTTTATTTTAGTATTGTTATTGTAATTATCTATTGTAAATAGCATTTTTATTGTAATTATCTATTGTAATATTAGTTTTCTTGGATTGTAAAGCGCCTTTGATCATTCCATAAATGTTAAACGGCGCTATATAAGTAAATAAATTATTATTATTATTATTATTATTATTATTATCCATGACATCATTTATAAGAACATAGGTATGCGTAGCATGGGTGGGTCGAGATGGGACACTTTGTGTACCTATTGTTTTCATTAAGAGCATGACTTTCAAAAGGACGAAAATATCGCGTTACTTCACCTTGAGAGAAAGAAAAAAACTTAATTTATCTGAACTCACACCACAAGCAGCCCAAGCTCCAGCTGCGAGATGATCATCTCGCGAAATAAGATTCATGGTGATTTTTTCGGATTTTTTCGGATTTTCTTTATCTGGCGGTGACAAACCTGAGTATTTTTATGAGTTGCGCCGTATTTTGACTTCCCCACAGGCTCGTCAAATTCAAACAAGGAGTGAAAGTACTTGGCAATACTACACACCAATGAATAGTCTACTAGGTTATTTATGATCCAACTGCTTTTTTTTCCCGCTAAGTCTTTCTGCTCATTTCTCATAAGGCGGGAAAAGCAAAGTTGATAGAGAAACGCAGCGTGCGTAGCCGACCGGTTAAACAGATTTTTTTACAGTACACAATAACCAACTGTACATATGTGGTATATACATATTTTCGCGTTATTTGAACTCTACCTTGTGCAGTTGGATTATAGAACCAAATTGTCTTGTTGTACCCCTCACTGACGCAGCAGCACAATTTCCTTAGAAACTAAACCCATTTATTCATGCGTTGTTGATTACAATGCCTGCAGCTGGTGCGAGGCAAAAAGCAACCAAAATATACTAAATAAACTGCGCTTGGAGTAGAAATCTCCCAAAAACTCAGCATACTTCGTATAAACATACCCTAACAATACTAAAATACTTCTCGAGCGCTTCACATAACATTATTCTCTCACTTTCATACGATCTGATTAGCTATACTTTATTTTTATTATTTCTACATTTTTTTTGTATTATTTTACGTTTTTCCAGTCTATCGAGTTCATGTTCCATACAAAGCCGTTTTATTCTTGATTTGCGTTCCTTGTTTGAAAGAAATTTGATCATATGAATTAACGTTTAAGCGTTTGACGAAAATGAAATACCCTATGCATAAATCAAATGATTGAACAGCTCGTTAAAACGAAATGTGTAGCAGCGAGAGAGGAGAATTAACAATCAGATCTTGGGAGTTAAGGGGTTTACGTCTTTTGGAGTGATAGAATTATCATTAGCTCTTCGGATTAGATAGAGATACTCTACCACATTAATTAATTAAATCGTTTTGCAAAGAAGCCTTTGACGGTGGCATATATGCGTTGATAACGAAAATCTGAAAAGGAGAGGCGAACATTAATTAATATGACATGAGCCCCAAAAAATGTTTAGCGAAGACGTACATCAATCACAAAAAAGTCTCCCTCGGCGTTACTTCCTAGTTCCCAGAAAAGAGTATGCGTAGCCTCCATGCTAAAGTTTTAAACTGCTTTCCCCTATGAAGGAGACTGTCAGCGTAGCTCAGCTCCATGAACAATAGCTTTGTAAAATTAGTTTAAAACATTTGCGCTCGTTTTCTACTCACTTTGAATTAGAAATGTGAATTCAAACTTTCTGCGTCCTTAGAGATAGATTGGGAATGCAGTCTTGTCTGGCTACCACGATCGCAAAACACCTTAGCGATCTCGTGTTTACCAATTTGTTCACCTTCCCTGGAAATGGTTTCTTGTTGCTGTTCATCTTCCTCGAATTTAACATCAACGACACCACTGTCTTTTACCGCACCTACAAGAGTGGGCATCTCCACTTGTCCTGTTTGCAGTTGATTATCAAGGACATTCGTCTCAACCATACCAGTTACTTCCGCCTGCAGGCCACAAAGGGGGAGGAGCAGGGCCAGGAAGCAGGAGAGGGACCACTGTGGATTTTGTTGCCATTCCTTGAAGTATCCTTACAAATGCAGGACATACTGAACTAAAAATTAAGATGTATGGGAATGATTTTGAATTCAGAAAATTATTGATTTACTTTTCAAAAAAATACTTTCAACCTGGCAACAATAGAAGAATATCTTCCATAAAGTAATGACATAAGCACAAACAGATGACTTTCGCCACCTCAAGTCATAGTGACTCAGAAGAGCTACGATCTCATCTTACTTTATTATTTTACTATTATTTCTTAATCCCGACCGACAAACCAAGAACACTACACAATGACCTGGCCAGGTTTCGAACCCAGACCTCTTGACCCGGAGTCCAGCGCACTAACCATTACGCCATCGCGTCTCCCTCATAGGGGTAAAATCACGTGATTCTGCCTCGTCATCATGCGCACTGACGAAGTCACGTGAGAAAACACTAACCGCCCGAGAGATTACCAACACTGTCTACCAACACCAAAAAACAAATGTTATTTTCCATCACATCCTATCTTTAAACACATTGCAATTAATGAATATTAAGAGATGTCTGTATGTCATAGTTGCTATCATTCTCATCAAGTTGGAAGTTGTAGGGCCAAATAACAACACCATTTTATGTTTCTGTTAGGCGAGAGCACGTGCGTTGTTGCTGAAAGAGGTTTGTTTTAATTGTACTCAGTTATTTACTTGCGGATAAGTGTTTTTGGGTCGCTTTTAATAATCGACACATCTCTTTCGAGTGAAAGAAAAGATGTTGCTTCTATTTTTCCGTATCTTGTCTAAACAATCTCCTCACTCATCTGGTTAATAAACATATTATCGGCCGCTCAAGAAAGGGATAAGATATCTTGAAGAGTTTGAACAACTCTCATTTCTGCGATAAGAAATAGTTGAAAAAAAAAATTAAAACTATCTCTCAGAAAAAAATTGAGATCCAGTTTGTTATTAATAATTTTCGGCATTGTCTAGGAGACCTAATTTTTTTTTTTGATGCCCATAAAAGATCGCAGAAGTTAAGTGACACTCAAATTTGAAATTTTAATTTAAACCACCTTAAATTTATGCTTGAATTAAAAACCTTAATTCTAAAACCGAGAAGATATTGGAAGAACAAATTGTTGTCGAATAAAGAATTGGAAAAGTCAATCTAAGTTCTAAATTAAACATTGGTTTACAGCCCTTTTACATTTATTTGTGTATCCAGAATGAAAGAGGAAGTTAGAAAAATTGTCGGCCTAGAAACTTCCTTAACTGTAATATTACAACGCTCTAGACAGTAATTAAGCTGTGTAAACAGAGATGTTATCTTGTAGACAACACTCATCAGAAAAACTGCTTTGGTGATTCTTCAAAGAAAATTAAAGTTTTATTTGAAAAAAAAAGCCCTGATAAAGGTTGGAAACCAATTATATGACTCGGCAAACTCTTCTATACCATTGAAATCATTTCCTGAAACAAAGAATTGACACCATCTTGATTTTTAGTT
>NC_089316.1:27658168-27773168 GCF_036669915.1 Pocillopora verrucosa | reverse complement strand
TTCATACACTGATATCTCCGCATTAAATAGGAATTAAGTCATGGACCTGAAAAGATGCCAGAAGCTCATTAACAAAATTCTTTTCTAACCCTAAGCATACACTGATATCTCAGCAACTGCAGGGATGTAGGAATAATGATTTACGTGTTAGAAAGCACGTGATTGGTTGTGTACTGTGTGCAAAATTTAAAGCCACACCTATTCCAGGGGCCGAGAAAATCCCCTCTGAATATTGAAACAACAGAATTCTGTTAATGAGCCAGAAAACTCGGTTTAGGTCGTGGATCTGATAAAATGCCAGAGGCTCATTAGCAAAATTATTTTGTTTCAATATTCATACACTGATATCTCCACATTAAATAGGAATTAAGGAGTGATTACTAACGTGTTGGAAAGCACGTTATTGGTTGTGTATTGTGTGCAAAATTCAAAGCTACACCTATTCCAGGGGGCCAAAAAAATCACCTCCGAATGTTGAAACAATAGATTTTTTCTTATGAGGTTGAAAAATTGGTTTAGGTCGTTGACCTAATAAGATGCCAAAAGCTTATAAGCAAAATTATTTTGTTTAAATATTTATGCGCTTACAACCCAGCAATAAAAAGAAATAAAAGATCAATTAATAACGTGTTAGAAAGAGCGTGTTTAGCTGTGAATGGTGGGTACATTTGAGAGCAACTCCTCCTCAGTGCTCCGAGAAAATCCTCTCTGAATATTGAAACAATACAATTTTGTTAATGAGCTAGAAATATCGGTTTGAGTCGTGGACCTGACAAGATGCAAGAAGCTCATTAACAAAATTCTTTTGTTTCAATATTCACCCGCTTATATCTCCTCAATAAAAAGGTATGAAAGAATAATTATTAACGTGTGAGAAAGAGCGTGATAAGCTGTAAATTGTGTGTACGTTTCAAAGTCACACCTCCTCCGTGCGCTGAGAAAATCCTCTTTGAATATTAAAACGAAAGAGTTTTGTTAATGAGCTTGAAAAATCGGTTTGAGCCGTGGACCCGACAAGAGGCCAGAAACTCATTAACGAAAATTCTTTTGTTTAAATATTCATACACTGATATTTCAGCAACCGTAGGGATTAGAGGAACAGTTATCTATGCGTTAGAAAGCACGTGATTGGTTGTGTATTGTGTGCTAAATTCAAAGCCACACCTATTCCGGGGACTAAGAAAATCCCCTCTGAATATTGAAACAATAGAATTTTGTTAATGAGCTGGAAAAATCGGTTTAGGTCGTGGACCTGATAAAATTGTTAGAAGCTCATTAACAAAATTCTTTTGTTTCAATATTCATACACTGATATCTCAGCAACAGCAGGGATGAAGGAATAATGATTGATGTGTTAGAAAGCACGTGACTGGTTGTGTATTGTGTGCTCAATTCAAAGCCACACCTATTCCGCGGGAGAGAAAATCCCCTCTGAATATTGAAACAATAGAATTTTGTTAATGAGCTAGAAATATCGGTTTGAGTCGTGGACCCGACATGATACAAGAAGCTCTTGAAAAATTGGTTTATGTCCTGGACCTGATAAGATGCCAAAAGCTCATTAACAAAATTCGTTTATTTCAGTATTCATACACTGATATCTCAGCAACCTTAGGGATTAAAGGAACGATTTTTTATGTATTGGAAAGCACATGATTGGTTGTGTATTGTATACTAAATTTAAAGCCATACCTTTCCCGGGGGCCAAGAGAATCCCCTCTAAATATTGAGACAATAGAGTTCTGTCAGGATACTCGGTTTATGTCGTGGACCTGATAAGATGCCAAAAGCTCATTAACGAAATTCTTCCGTTAAAATATTTATACGCTTATAACTCCGTAATAAAAGGAATGAAACAATAATTATTAACGTGTGAGAAAGAGCGTGATTAGCTGTGAATTGTGTGTACGTTTCAAAGCCACATCTCCTCCGTGCGCTAAGAAAATCCTCTTTAAATATTAAAACAAAAGAGTTTTGTTAAGGAGCTTGAAAAATCGGTTTGAGTCGTGGACCCGACAAGATGCTAGAAGTTCATTAACAAAATTCTTTTGTTTCGATATTCATACACTGATTCCTCAGCAACTTCAGGGAATTTAGGAATAATTATTAATGTGTTAGAAAGCACGTGATTGGTTGTGTATTGTGTGCAAAATTCAAAGCCACACCTATTTCTTGGGTCAAGGAGAATTTAGACAACAGATTTTTATTAATGAGGTTGAAAAATTGGTTAAAGTACTGGACTTGATAAGATGCCAGAAGTTCATTAACAAAATTCTTTTGTTTCAATATTCACACACTGTTATCTTAGCAACTGCAAGGATTTAGGAATAGTTATTTGTGTTAGAAAGCACGTGATTGGTTGTGCATTGTGTGCAAAATTAAAGCCATACCTGTTCCGGGAGCCGAGAAAATCCCCTCTGAACATTGAAACAATAGAATTTTGTTAATGAGCTGGAAGAATCGGTTTAGGTCGTGGACTTGAAAAGATGCCAAAGGCTCATTAACGAAATTCTTTTGTTGTAATATTCATACACGGATATCTACGCATTAAAAAGGAATGAAATGATGATTTGTGTGTTAGGAAGAGCTTGATTAGCTGTGCATTATGTGTAACTTTGAAAGCCACACCTCTTCTGTGGGCTGAGAAAATTCCCTCTGAATATTGAAACAACAGAATTTTGTTAATGAGCTAGACAACTTGGTTTAGGTCGTGTACCTGATAAGATGCCTTAGGCTCATTTACAAATTTCTTTTGTTTCAATATTCGTAAACTCCTCTCTCCTTAAGATAGTTAAGGAGTGATTATTCTTGTGTTACAAAGCAGGTGATTGCCTGTGCAAGGTGTTTACGTTTCAAATCCACTCCTCTTCTGTGAGCCCAGAAAATCCTTTCTAAATATTAAAACAACAGAAATTTTTTAACTAAAAGCTAGGAAATCATTGAAAAGCTTTCTTGCGCATAGATCTAGATTGCTCTGGGATACTATTTCTTTGGTCAAGGAATATTCCCATAACTTCTTTCATTTAATTTAACTTGAAAAGGAAAGGAGGTAGGGACAGGGATTTTTTCTGTCTTCAGGAGTAAATTTATCAGTCACAACCGTTAAAGGAGTCAAGAATTCAATACTATTCGCTCCAAAAAATCGTTTTATGAAAAACATACTTTAATGTATTTGATATATTTATTTACATAAATTTTGAAATAAATTCCTAGTAAATACTGTTCACTGGAATGTCTATTGTTATTACACAACAATAAACCTATGACATTTTAATATTGGACAGTAAGTGCTCAATCATTTGCTCAAACGCTAAATTCAACATCAGAGCAGAAAACACCTGCCTGGAACTTCTATTTAGTCAAGAGGATATTGCTCGTAAATTATCAAACAGAGTCTCCCAATTCTGTTTGATACTATAAGATACCAAATAGTAAATTGAATGTCTCCCCTCTGAGAAAGTTATTAAGTCTTTATTGTAATTTATTGTATCGTCATTAATACTACTTTATCTCTTTGGGTCCAATAATTCCAAACTTGCTGGTAAAGTAACATGTTTGTCATTTATTTACTCTCTTCATGTTCCACTTGAACTAATTCAAATTGATTTGATTCTAACTGCTTTGTATGCAATCCAGGTAACTTCCCTAAACAGAGTTGTCTTTGTTTTAGGTAATCTTCTTGTAAAAATGAACATTTAATTTTAGAAAAATACAGAGTGATCTTATCACCTTAGACTTTTTGCCTGACTGATTCTTACTTACTGTAAAGGCTCCTAAACATAACATAATAATCATAACAAGAACAAAAAATTGGGATTATCAATCCACAGGGTTTAAGTTCATCTAAAATAAATAAAAAAAGTTTGGCAAGTCAATTTGCCTTCCTGGCTTAAAAAATAATCAAAACTACATAAGCATCTTTTATTAGGAGGTTTGCAGAGAGTTTCATTGCATGGACATTCATACAGCAGCAAGGTACAGCACACATTTGTCTACCTGGTCCAAAAGAAAGGAAGCTCAAGTTTCTATACTCATAATTAACAATTGGTTCATACGTCAGCGTGCATTCATCAAGATATGAAGCACACAGAAAGTTTGGAGAGCACAAAAGATGCATAAGAGTTGCTTGAGGTAAAGCCGAGAGCAACTCTAGCTTCTTGAGTGCTCTCTAAACTTCCCAAGTACTTCATATCTCAATGAATGCACAGCTCATGTATGAACCAATTGTTTTATAACATTTTCAACCCGATGGAAAATTTTTTTCTTGAGGAATATGTTTGCTGACGTCATGAGCGTGCACAATAGGAATATGAAGCACGCTCGCATAATTGAATTTGATAAACAAATTTACTAGCTATGTTATCAAAATGATTATTAAACTTAATCCTTTTCCAAGTGATGATATGTGAGAAAAAGAGTCAGTTCTTGTCATCAATATTGAAGTGTGATTCGTTGAAATCCACCTCTGGAGAGTATGTTACTCAAAAACTGGTGTCAAAAGAGAAGTTTGGATCAACTTGTGCAACTTTTGCAGCGTAGAATGCATGCATCACTGTCAAAACCTGTTGCATATTAGTGAACTCTAATTCCTGAAACAAAATAAGAAGTAAACTTTTGGTTAACCAAAATCTTAAAAAATCATAATAGTTTTTTTATATAAATTTAAGAAAACCAAAGATGAAAGGACACACTAAAAACATAATCATAATCATTTACAATTTAACAATTTCTATTTTAAAAGCTAAAATACACATATTCTTATTATTCATCTCTGGTAGCACCAGAAAACACCTACATTCCAATTTTTTTACACTTAAGGTGTTACAGATGCAAAGTTACTGTGAAACTAAATATCTGTGAACACCTTAAGATGTTTCTGAAAGGTCAATTATGTACTGATCAAACAAAAAGTTCTCTTCTATTCTACTGTTGCTGTTTGTTTGTTTTCTGACTCTTAATTTACTTTCTCCTTGAAACAAAATTGCTTTCCATTCATAATTCTATAGTGTTCACAATTTATATGTAATTTCTGGTAACCAGCTCATGGAAGTTTTAAGTAAATAGGCCATTATGAACTGAGTGACTCACCTGTCGATCAAACGGACCAGCTGGTGACTGAGAAAACAACAAAACAATCTTACGAGATCCATCATCTGAAGAACCACGGAGAAATGAGAACCGATACTGCCACAGAAGAGACTGGAAAAAGAATATGAAATAAAAGCTCTGTAAGTCAGGATACACAAATAACTTTTATTGCTACCCTGTTTCTTAAAAGTGTTCTCAGAAATAGCCACTAACCCGATCTGTTCCACTGTATAGTCGCAGTCCTCTTTTCAGGTCCAACACAAGCTTCACACTCTGTCCACGCCACTTTCCTGGAAATGATCGTGACTGAAAATAACAATAACTCAATGAAGCCAGACTTACTTCAACAAAGCAGAGTCATACAAACAAAGCAAAAACTTAATTCAAATGGAATTGAACTACTTAATACTTAATTGAAATGTGTAAAATCTATCAAACCTCAATTTGTACAACAGCCTGATGAGTGGCCTCCTGTACTCGGTTGACAATCTCTGTCAAATCTGCTTCTGTGTCTGTCGTAAATGTAAGGACAATACAACCACAAAATAAAAATGATGATAAATGTTATAACAACAATATTAAAGGATTTGTACTAACAATAAAACACAAGGTAACACATTTCTAAGATGAGCCCCTGACTGTGGATACTGGGCAACCTCTTCCCATCTACTCAACACTAAAATTCTGAGTGTTGTATGCTGATCAGAAACTCAGAAAACCATTACCACCTACAAGGCCAGAATGTTCATCATCTCAGGACAAATTACATGTGAGCAAACCACAAAATCATACATGAATTGGCTTTGAGATGTACATCTAATATTTCTCACACCTGATTGGCTATTTTTTTTCCGCAACTTCATCGCACTCCAAAACTATTTCCAGTGTTCATGGTTTTATGTATTATAAGGAAACAGTCATAATTGAAGTTCTGCAGATTAGAATTCTTAAGATTGTCCATTTTACCATTCTTCAAATCAGCTCATAGTTTGTTCCAGTCACCAATACTTTTTAAACTAGAAGGTAAACCTCCTTCAAAATACATGGTTTCCTTAAGGACACTGATACCTACTCCAACTACACCAATCTTTGTTTATTCAATCAAAGTTTGATGATTTTCTTCCCTTGAAAGAGAAAGAGTTAAATATTTGATTAAGATAGTGAACTCACCAACTGCAAGATAGTGACTGCCACCAGAACAGGACTGGACAGTAAAACAGTTATCTCTCTTGTCCACTTGTTCATCTTCCTAAAATCCAAACAAGCTCAATTTTCAAACAAATTTGATAGATAAAAAATCAGTTGAGAATAAAAAAAGACCTAATGATTTTGGTGTTATTTCTAAGTTCCCATACCTTACATGTATGACAAACTATTTCCATTAAGTTGTAGGACACTTCACTTTGGAGCCAGTCTCTTGTGGCAACCTGTGGTGTAAAGGATCATGGAAGCTCAGATAAGGTGGGAACTCAAAAGTTTCCACCTTCCAGAAAAATTAAATTTAACAAATATTAAAAAATGGATGTTTCTTCAACTGACATTCCTGATGTTGGTTCTGACAATTCATTCAGGGACCAAAGCAACTAATTCAATCACGTCCCCTCCCTAAACTGAGATCATACTTTCCATACTGTGTGTGTAAAATAAAATCCTTATTATCAAAAAGTATCTTTAATTAAGTAATCAATATGTATTAATTGTTTTAAAAGTTAGTGCATTATGTACTTACTGGTGGCATTTCAAATATTTGTAGTTCAGAGCCTTTAACTGTTAAAAACTTTCTTTTCCAGACATTCCAGTGATTTGTAGACCTAAGTCTTTCCCATATCCAACCCATGTGTATCACCTATATCAAAAATAAAATCAAACTCAATACTAAAACAAGATTCAATCGCCTCAGACAACATGTTCATTTGAATCTCCAGTACAGGTGGGAAAGTGAGGTTAGCAATCGAGCCAAGAAGCACAGATTGCTGAAGCTTTTCACTGTTTCCAGAGCAAAAAGTAACTAGTAGTAATGATACTCTTCCCTGGATGCAATGTTGTGAACAACCAAGGGTTGTCCCTCCCCCCTCCCCCCCCCCTCCCCAGTGGAGAGAGGCACTGTGAGAGTTAGGTTTTTGGCATAAGTTTTTGGCATTTTTGATATCCATTTGGTTAAATGTTCGATGTTGTTAAACGTCAAAATGTGGTAACTGTTAAGATTGTCTTACTTGCTCAGAGGATGGTAAAGATGCACTGGACAAGTTCATCTGAAAAACAAAAGAGGAAACAAATTCAACAATTGATTGTCTCATAATCCCCATAATCATATGAGGGACATACATGACGTGAAGCAAGGCAGGAAAAAAAAACAGGCCACATGTACAGCCCTATATGACACAAGTTTGAGTAATAAAAGGGGGAAAGAGAAATATTGGCTGATATAATATAAAATCTTTACAAGGATTTAATGTGGCTTGGTCAAGAAAATTTGGCTCTTTGTCATGATTTTTCACACTTAAAATATTGTCTTTCTAGATCTTTCATCCAGTCACTCAGTACATAATGTTAAATAAAATCTTCATTTAAAAAAAAAGTCATTTGTAAGTGGGGACAAAAAGGCTCCAAATTATATTGCCAGAGAAATAACTGACATCACATTCAAACCTCCAGAGATTCCAAAGGATGAAAGGAAAGTACATTTCCATATGTTTCAATAATGATCATGCAGCACCTATCATATGCAGCCCTTGTGTTCTATAAGTTAACAACTGATGGCAGAAAACTTACAGCTTGTTCCAACAACAGAACCACTCTGTCTTTGATTGCTGAGTACCAAGACAACAGTTCCACTTTATTCTCACTGTAAAGCACAACTGAGGCACCACCATCCATTGAGCTGACTTCAAATGCATTGCTCCTGTCACAATACACCAAAGAAATAGTTATTAAAAGACATTAGAAACATGTTGGCTAAGTGATTAGGGTAGTCACCTCTGCAATAAGAAATCTGAGTTTAAAACCTGACTAGGTCATTGCATTGTATTCAGGGCTGAAATACTTTATTTTCACAGTGACTCTCTCCACCCAAGAGTATGAATGAGTAACAGTAAACTGTTAAGTGATCCCGACAAAATTCTGGGAGGGGGATGTGGGGGGGGACCTAGCCTCCCATCTAAGGAGAGTAAGAATATTCCTGGCTGTTTTGTGGTACAGGAAACATAACAAGTTCCAGCAGTTAGGCGCCACTTGGACTCAAAGGTATCCACTTTTAAATGTGAACTGTAGTTATGGCTGTTAATTTACAAGGAGCCTCTCCTTCCATGTACCACTGCTAAGGCAAACTAACAAGATCAATTCTCTCAACAGGAAATGCTTGGCAGTACAGTCTTGATCAAACACAGTGTTTTACATTTAAGCTTTGAACATATACCTTAATGTGTCTTCCCCTGACTTGTATCTTGACACTGAAGCAAATGTCAGAGGAAGAACAATGTTATCTGTCCAGCTCTGAAGAGATGAGTTAGAATCTGTTTCTCCAACTTCAGACGACTGCAAATAAAAAAGTCAATGCACAAAATTAAAACTGGAAAGTTAATACAACAAAAAGGATTTACTATATTTCTGAGATATGACTTGTAACAAAATGTACCTTTTGACTGCTGTTCTCTCTACATTCAGCATCACTTGATGACTCTTCAACACTTCTAACAATTCCATTTGCTTTGAAAGGAAAAATCAATCAACCCTTACTATGTGTATCATTAGAAATATACTGGATTTTCCACAAAAGTGTTATGAAATCACCAAATTTAAAATAACTTAATATGAACCCACAGGTATCAAAGAAATCTTTTTTGACCTCTAATAATTTCTATTGTCAATGTAGCTTGGCAGGGATTTCATTTAGAAATGCAGTGCAGGAGAAGAGAGCAAAGTAATAGGAGATCAAAAAAAAGTACAGGCTAACAACACTGAACTGGGAAAACCACTGAATGTCTTCATAGTATAACATACCTTGTTTTGAAACACTGGACTGACTCACTTCAGAAGTTGTTCCTGCTGTCATTTCACTATCATTAACTTAAAATGAATGAAGCATTAGGTTGATGTGGAGACACAATTCTACCACAAAACTGAACAATACAACAGCAACTGCGTAACAGAGGACTGTGCAAACCTATCAAAAACCCTATTAACAGGGATAGTTCTGGCCAACATGTATGAAACCCAGGCTTTCCCACCACAAGTCATTTCTTATTTTCTCTTTCAACGCAATAAATATTAAACATATAACTAATCTTTGCCTGCATTATCATGAATACCTGATGAATGGGAAGAAGAGTGAATGACAGTTAGTTCAATCTCTGAACCTCCCTTTTTAAGAACAGCTACCTAGAAAAAAGGAAATTTATAAAAACTTAACACCTTGGGAACCACGTGAACACATCCAGGGTAAAACAAACCAAACATGAGGGCCTGAAATGGTTCAACTTACTGCCTCGTCATGTGTGGCTCTTCTTATGTCTTGTCCATTAACCTAAAAAAAAAAAACAATAATTAGCTGAGTAGATATTTTGTAGGGAGAGTACATAACAGCTTATGAATTTGACATTGAATACACATCAAAGGTAGCATGACGGAGATCAAAGGGTCAGACCTTAATATACCAATTAAGAAAGTTTTTCTGAGGTAACTTAAGCCTGAAAAGGCCTGTGAAAAAATCATCCTCTACCTATACTGACCTCAAGTATAATATCACCTTCATGAAGTTGACCTGTTTCATAAGCTAAGACAGCAAAAGAAAAATTGATTAAAACAAAAAAAATACTACACAAATTTCCAGGGTATTAATGACAAGTAAAAGTTACAAAGTAATATAGTTATACCTGCTTGATCTTTGTATATTTTTGAGATAGCTATTGGAAGATTACTCTCTCGTCCTCCCTATAAAATATATTTTTTAATACAGTGAGGTGCACTGACCTTTAAAAAGCAAAAAGGCAAAGAGACTCAAGGAGGCAAAAGCTTTCTCTATCAAAGCTTACCTTAATACTCATTCCCAGTCCCCCTACTTTTCTCTTGGTGAGCTTCACTTTTCTTTCCTAGGAATAAAAATGATCCCACGAGTCCAATACTGACTGATCTGTTTATAATTGCCTATATTGTATAAATCTGCAGTCAACACAATAAAGTATATCAGACACTACATCTTATTTCTCATCTATTGTAACATTTATTTGACTTATATTACCACTATACACTTAGGAACAACATACCCCTATGGGGGGTGTTGGCTTCTTTTGAGTAGGAGAGGAAGCTTCACCATTTGTGCTCTGAAAAAAAATAAACCAAAGCTATATTTCAAACTTCTGTTCTCTCTTTTGGGGTATGATTTTTTTGATCAGGTGAGTATTTTTCAGTGGATCTTGTGAGAAGACTTGCTTGCATGGATATTCTTACTTAATATATGGTCCTCCCCTAAATACATCCCATCTGAATTGGAAACATCTCCAATGAAACAATCCAAAACTTATCAACTGGTTACAGGTTTCAAGTGATGTAATTCATGAAATGTACCTTATAGACACAAAGATACACATCAGTTTTTATGGTACAATGGTGAGAGGGTACGCATATTCGACCCAAATATGACCCAAGTTCATATTCTGCTCAACAAGGTGCCATATGCAGTTAAATGTAATTAATTAGATGTCAACCCTTACTCCTACAGGCAATCTCTTAATTTTTGTTTCCATAAATACAAACATTCAAATTCTCATCCAATATTTCACTGTCCCTTGGACACTCATATGATTGGGTGTGAACTATAATCAACTTAGCATACTACTTTGATAAAAAAAAACTTTCATTCTTCTCATTTCCAAAGACACTCATTATTTGGTGGATATTGCATTATTTGGTGGATATTGATAAGCTTAATATCTTACAGTGAATGGGGATCTCTTCCATGTTGGGGACTCAGCTTTGCCATTTGTGCTCTGGAAACAAACAAAAAAATAAAACAGCTGACAGTGTGTGACTACAGATGTAAATCTGCATGGCTTTAAGAAGTATTGGTAAGGAAACTAGAGGATGACTGCAGTCTTTTACTTAACAAAAACACACCTTGGACAGCAAATCTAGTGGTACATACATTTAGGGGGCACCCTGACTAGAAAAAGTGTTCCCTGAATAGGAGTGTCCCTTCAATCAGTACCCAGATACAGAGGTTATACAGTGGACCTGTGTTTAGGGACTCCCATGGGACAACAGAAAGTGTCCCCTGACAACAGTATCTTCTTGATTGAAGTGCCAGGTCCTTGCCTGTAGGATTAACTTCTGCTGGTCTTTGATCCTGTATAGAACTATCTTGTTTACCCAGGATCATGAGTGTGTCAGAGCCATAAGCCAAATCTTAAGAAAATTGAGAAGTTGTGATTTTTCCCACCCCAGTGCTATCAAGCTTATGATACTGCCACTCTGATTTCTAATTTTGACAAAATCGAAATTGCTCCAACAACTTTAATCATAACTCCAGATCCCACTCTGTTGCCGATGAAAACCAGCCTTGAAGTTATGCCCAAATTTATGCAAATTGAAATAAATAAGCAAGGTACACATCAATAATCCACAAATAAATTACGTAGAAAGTGAATGGAGAGTTAAGAGAGTATCAATGTTGAAACACTCAACCTCAAAGTTCCTTTAAGTAATGTAGAAGTGCCATCTATCAAATAATTACTATGCATTTTCGTTATTATCAATGGCATTTCGAAATTATGTAACAGTTTTCATACACAAATTAGTGTTTTACTAAACCAAAATAGTACATGTAAACTATTCTGTTTTTTCCTTCCTGTTTCATTTTTTAAACATAATAACCTACAAACAGTTTTCGGGTATTTTTAACTCAAATATCTTTACATTCATAGACCAGATGACTAATGTACATAACTGTCTAATGTATATCGTGAAAGCATTTATCTCCGACAATCAAATGCTTCAAGGAAAATAGAAAAGCTGATGTCTTTTTTCCACCGGATACAAGCAATCGTATTGTTCCAATTCTAATAAGTTTTTTTCGGGCATAATGAGCGAACAATAATGTTCTTAAGGCCATTAATTATAAACAGAGCTTGCTTTTGCCGCAATGTATCACTTACAATGATGATTAAACGGTGACCCGTACTGTTTTCCTTTCTGTTTCGTATTTTGCCCGACCTGTCTAAGAATTTGACTTTTTTCAAGTGAAAATTGTGTAAATGCATTCATCAAATCGAGAAATTATAAAGGAAGCAATCACAAGTGATGCTTTGTTAAAGTTTTAGGGGATTTTTTTCTCGTTAAATGATCATCGTACCGAACGAGAAGTGTCCACATTATACTGCGCCTTTCCTGGAATCCAGGGAATACATTTAAACAATATAATATTTTCTTATCCTGCTGAACTCAGATACAAGATAAAAACTACCGTATTTAGTGACAAGAAATAAAAGAGCTATGATGAGTCAAATGCGTGAACGTGAGTGCTGCATGGCAATCAATTAGTCTTTGACCTTGAACAATGAAATCGATTCTTGTCAACGCTCTGTGAGCACGACTTGTTAAAAATTAAATGTATATTCAGTCCAATGTCCAGCAAATTGCGATAAAAACACCAGGAAAGTGTCAAACAAGTTATGTAAACCCACCTCAGGCTGGTTAACTGGAGAAGAAGAAGAAGGGGAAACACTGCCAGTTCCTTCCTTTTGAATGGTCAAAGCATCCCGGGAGAGCTTTACTCGAACCTTCTGGAGCTCAGCTCGGTTGATTTGCATCGAAATACACCCTGTTTTCAGGAAATTCTGTCGGGAAAACAAAAAATATCAAAGTGAGCACTAATTCAACGTTATCTATACTTTAGCGATAGCTTGTGACTGAAGAATAATTAATAACTCTGCGCGGATTATTCAGTCCAAGTGTTCGATTACCTCCGCCATTTTTCCGTGTATTCACCGCCCGCAATTCGCCGACCTCAAGGCTGCTCACACATTGACCATGAATAAAATAATTTCATTAAAACAAAAACAGCTCTGTGAAGCGAGTCTTAATTTGCAAATTTTGTAAAAATATCCTGCAGCGCTTAAACAACCAGCAGAACTCTTGACGAAATGCAATGTTTTGATTTCGACTTCAGATATTGCGGGCGCATTCACAAACCAATGTTTGCATAACTCGTCCAAAACTGACAGAATTAATGTAAACTGTGGGATATTCCAAGACAAAATTCCTCTCGCCATATCAAAAAGATTCCCCGATGAGCAAAGCTTCTTAGGCTTTCAAAGTTATTTTAACGAAGTAAAAGAATGACTTCCGATAAGTTAAAATATTGTAAGATTGGGATCAAAATTCTCGGCGCTAATTTTCAATATTTACTATGGTTATCAGTTGAGAGAAAATTGTTTTGGATCAGAATGCTTCTGGAAAAAGAAAGCGCGAGTTCATCGTAAACGAATTTCCTAAAGAACATAATGGCAATTGAAAACTGACAATCGCACTTGTTTTTCTGCTTTAACTGTTTAATATGTCAATTACGGGTGACATGTTTTGATCAATAAATATCGCGCCCGAATCACAAGACATCCTCAGGAAGACAAATTTTGCACAACCACATCACTTGCATTCATATCAGCATGTACCAACAAGGCAACGATCACATGCACTGCGGACTTGCTGAGTGGAAACTGCGTAGGCCGGCACTAGTTCGTAAGTTTTTTTGGCTCTATAGGTCAGGCCTTCATTTCGTACCATCACCGTTTTGTGTTGAAACTATGAGCCCTACAGGCCGCCAACTCTGAAAATGGATTTTAAAACCTGTCTAATGGAAAAAAAAATTTAGGGGAAAATGATAACGTTCAACGTGCGCTCTCAACAATTGCTTCTAACAATCTGCTTTCCTGTATGAAAGCTGAAAGAAATTGGGATTTATTTCCCTTCAAACTCTTCGTAAGAGAAATGTTCAATTCACTAATATAAAATTTTCCTGGGTGTGTCAAGGCTACGATCAGTTTCCTTGTTATAAAGATTTCCTTTCTTTGAAACATTTGTAGCAATACCTGTTCGCTATGGAACAAAAAAACGTTCTTATCATTGAGACTCTTTATTCCTCTTGTATCACAATGTAAATTTGAAACACAATCATGGCTTCAGATGGGTTTTTAATTTTTTTTTTTCGGTTCCTACCTCTACCAGGCGGGCTGCATACAATGTCTGAAATCCAATTATACAATTACCTATCAATCAGCTATGAGAATCAGGGAACTGAGCAATAGGCTATTTCAGATAACGTGATAGCTCCTTAGATCATCGGATTGTCCTCAAATTTTGAAATTATTTTTTCCCTGGATATAACACTGATATAAATCGAGATTAGCAACAAAATGAACGTGGTAAGAGTTCTATTGTTTTGAGAACTCATTCATCAAACTGGAACTACTTTGTTTGATCAGTTAACAGTCAGACTTCTCTCAGATTTCTTGGAAATAAACAAAATTTAGTGTCAACTCTTGACGATCTATCGGATTAAAAAAACGCGATCAAGAAAAGAGGCTTTTATCCGATTTTGAAATAAGATATGCTGATTGATAAATGCATCATCAATAACTAGGTTTGGTTTAATTAAATCAAACACGTGCAGTTTAATAACTATACTTGCTGGTCGCTACACGCTACACGAGTGATAGGTGTTACTACAGTCATGTGCTGCCGTTGCTTGTTCGTCGAACGCTTCTGATAAGTATAAAATATATGCACTAACATTGCTTTCAAGTTGGAAGCATTGCATAATTTTGATCTGACACACTCGGCAAGCACTGAAAAACCCGAGGTCAATCACTTACCCAAGATAGCGCCGCATTGCTTCACTGGCTGGGACTACAAAATAATTAGATATGTACAGTTTGGCGTACATTCAAAACAGGAGTTGCACACGCATTGTAGGATCACGACATCTGAAATACTTTCAGACGGCATGAAAACAAACCTCTGGCTATGGAAAAGGAGATAAAATCTTCGAAAGAAAAACTAACCAATCGGATGAGCCCATGAACAATTGAAAACAGCGTGAGGCTATTTTCTGAAATTAACTTTCATTTTGTTTTGACAGAGAAACCGCTTCAGGAAGGAAATTATTTCGGTTCGTTCATTAGTTAAACGCAAATCGCTTAGTGATAGCTGTGACAGACTTAACAGCCCATGGTTCGACTGCCTGATTTAAAAAACGCTCTTTTTTAATAAGTAGGAATCTTCTTTTTACTAAAGATGGAACACTTTAGAAAGGTAAATACTGGCGCTAAATTTAACAGGCAGATTCCACAGAAAAAATTCAAATTTGTGGTTATCAATGTTTTTGTCGACAGGAAACAAGAAACAGATAGAGATAGTGATTGTTGCTTGGCAGAGAGATAAGGAGTCTGTGATCCACTGAAACTTTATTTGCATAAAGCCATTTAAAAAAATTTTTAAAAAAAACAGACAACTGACAAAAGCCGCATCGCATTTAGAATTTCACCCCGCACAATTTTTGACCGGCAACAAGCCACTGGATTATGCTCAAATTTGAGTTGAAATTCTAACTTCTTCCGGAACCAGAGAGTGTGTAAGTGGACGCCAATAACTTTGCTATCATGCTGAAACTAGAACAAGAAGGTAAAAAAAAAAAAAAAAACTCAACAAAACGAAAAAGAAAATAAGGCGAAAAAAATAAGCAAAACGTGAACAAAGATGGAACTACAGTGCATCACCAACTCAACAAAACTGTGTAAAATAGTTACATTTTAAGCATAAGAAAAAAGACATTTTTCATGATAAAAATATTATATGGATATTCCAATGATATTCCAGGAGCCGAGACTGTCATGAAAGCAGTTTCATAGACAGACAGTATGCTCTGTGGTTTTAGCGCAATCCGTTTATACAACACTTAAACAAATTTTTCCGAATAATACTATAAGAGCTCGTTATCCTCTTATTAATTCCTTTTCATGCAGAATATTGAACGTTCCGAGTAATTAGCTCTTGGGCGGCAATCAGTCGAGCGCGACGCTAAGAATGCAGTAAAAATTCGAGAGTTTCTTCGTGAGTTTTACACGAAGATAATTTCACATCTGTTGTTTGGAGAAATTTCTGAAATAGTGAATTTTGAGGCAGTGAGTGGAGCAAAGGTCAGAATACATTGTAAAAGACATCCACTGTGCTTTGTCTTTGAATACAGTGTACGTGATTTATCATATAAACTGTTGTCAGTGTGTTGATTAACTTGTGAAGATCTGCAGAGTAAAGGTCACGGTATGAAAAACAAAGACAAATCTTTGAGCAAGAGCACTCTTCAGACGTGGACCGGTTCATATTGTACAAAGTAAGACATAATTAGCAACGAAACCTTCTTCTTGATGCGTGCATGAGACACACAATTCTCAGTACAGCCATTTTAAAATAATTTCATCGTGATATTAGCGAAGGTCACTGAACGTTGAGTATGGATAATAAATTAAGATGCTTTTCCTTTCATTTCACTTTGGATTTACTTTAACACACCCGGGAAATATGGGTGATCTGCTAATCAAGTTAATGAAGCCTCTTAAGCGCGCCTCCTCCACAGCAGAGAAGCAATAATAAAGAATGATCGACTCACTTAACTTACTTAATCACGTATCGTACGTAACATGCTGATCGGCAAACCGGTCCACTTCGCCAGCCTGTCGAACCACTCTCACTTACCTTTTTAAGACACGAATATTCTGAGACAAAGTTTGGTTTGTAAAAGGAAAACTTGAACCACACTTAGAAATAATCGCACTTCTCTCGCTTGACGAAGGACAGGTTCCCTACAAGTCCAGAAACACTGATCGGCAAATGTCGTGACAAGTAATATAATATAATATAATATTGACATTCCACGCTAAATTATTTCCTTTAATGAAGAATTTAGGGTCAATATACATCCAAGTGGTCAATGAATTCCCAGTAACAATATAAGCTAATGGCATTATACAAGGTAATTCAGACACGTTTCTCGAATATTAATAGTGGCTGTCAGCCCACTCATTTAAAACAACTCGTTATTCTGAGTCGATGTGTAACATGGAGCACTTCAGGATCTTCACGTTGAAATATTTAAAGAAGGTTCGGAACTTCATCCTGCTGGGTAATAAACAGCCAGCCGTGAGATAGTTTAGTGGACTGGAAACTGTTCGGTGACAGAGAGAAATCATCTGCCCGTCGCTCTCTATGATACCCTCCCCTTTCGCCATCGAGTTTTCTTCGCGATAACCTCCCCAACAGAGTTTTTTGTAAGCAGATTTCCTCAGTCAATTTCGATATGGTTCGCTTCATCGTTAGAAATAACAACAACAACAAAAACTAATGCGAATTAGGTTCTCATAATATTATTTCACCAGTATGAACAAAGCTTAACTTTTCTGAAATTTTGACCAAATTTTGCAACCATGACAGCACATAGCAATCGTGGTAATTCACATGAAAACAAGGAAGTTTTCTTACTACAACAAAAAAGGCCAGATAGATATATATATATATATATATATATATATATATATTTTTAAGGTAACATGTTTTGATTGAGCGGGTTGCAAAGCGGTGTCTCGCTCTCTTACACGAATACTTTTCTAAGCTTCTTGCTTTACTAAGTTTTGCACGAAAAAGTAATTATTTCAAGACCATCCCCATGTTACACATTTCTTTCGTTGCCTTCTTTAACTTTGTACAGATCATCTGTCATTTCCTAAACCTACTGCACATAGGTTTATAACAACTGTCTTTATATTAAAATTCAGCTGATCTATTTTTGCAGTATAAATAAATTTATTATTATTATGATTAATATATTTTCATCACATTATATTCAAAGCGAGATAAATTATCAATCAACCCCTAACTTGACAAGTACAAATCAAACCCGTCCCATTCTCACGCACGCTTTGAACAATCTTTGGCTGAGAGCATAGAAACTAGCTTCCAGTCATCATTTGCTACTTCTTCTTTCTCAGTCCAGGAACATGAGCATATCTGCCAGCCATACCATCCTGGTCGTTATCCAAGTCCCAGTCGGACGGGTCACTTACAAACGATGGGACAAGTCTGCTTTCATCTGTCAATAACAAACATATGATGAGTCTTGGTAACGATACTAGCTCGTAAATATATCGCAATTCAAAGTTCACTAACAAACAGGGAAATATAATTCACACATTCTGAAATGATTTTAAAGCATTTGTTTTCAACAGTTCTCCTTCTCTTCCACATCAAG
The DNA here is from genome assembly GCF_036669915.1 of Pocillopora verrucosa. Taxonomy (NCBI): domain Eukaryota; kingdom Metazoa; phylum Cnidaria; class Anthozoa; order Scleractinia; family Pocilloporidae; genus Pocillopora; species Pocillopora verrucosa. The sequence continues at coordinate 27,754,789 of NC_089316.1, read as the reverse complement.
TCTTATCTGGGAGTTTGCGAATGGAATATATAAATAAACCATTAAACAGAAAAATTAATCTTCAAAAAATAGATCCATAAATCACAAAACCGCTTACACAGTTACTAGCAATCGGGCGTTTTTTTCGGGCGAGACCGCGCTAAAACCGAAAAAAGAACGTTCGTTGCACCTTTAATGATAGGGAAAAAAAGATGGCAAAGGTGCACAAACACCACTAACCTGTGAGTCGTGAGTTTTTTTCTGACAAAATTTCCTCCTCGCAAGACTTCAAAGCCTTTTTAAGGGCTGCAATGGCTGCCTTGAACGGCTCAAGGTTTGCCCAGTTACAGTGGTGTTGGATATCATTGGTTATGTCAGCTATATTGGTTTCAGCCCTCTTAACTTCGTCCATCTTGTTACTTAAAATGCTCATTTGCCTTCCATGCTGTTCTGCGGTCCTTAAGAGTGACTCAGCCTGACTTGTTAAGCTGCTTAATTTTGTGTGCTGCGGAAGCAGCTCGTCTACAAATAGCCTTCGATAGGCATTAAACTCCTCTATTTTCTTAAAGTGTGGGCTACCAACGGCTTGGTGACTTTCCAAAGTTGAGTAATCTGTAAAGCTGCTAGATATAGGATTTTTATCTTCTGGTTGCTTTTCCCATTCCTCCCCAGAAAACTGCACCTTATCACTCTTCTCTGAGCTGAAACGTACGTTACAAATACTGCAGCCGGACTGATCAACTTTAAAAGGGCTGAAGTATGAATTTACCGGGTCTTCAAGAGCATCCTGTTGATGAGGAATTTCTTCAGGAATCAGCGCTTCCATTTCATTAGATTCCTCCCAGGATTCGGCTTGAATGACCTCTTCTCTCTCTATAGCTTCCAACTTGTCAGTTTGCGAACGGTCTAAATCTCTAATGGGGTGGTCCTCGTCTGCGTTAAGTTCGTCCAACAATCCTTCCTCTACATCTTTTGACTCTATCACCTCTTCAGCTGGAAGTTCTTCTGTTCTTTGAGCCAATCTTTCCAACACATTAGTACAAAAGTTGTTACGGTAACATTCAGGGTTCACCTCTTGCCACCAAAGCTGTCGATGAACGTTTTCCCAATGAACGGTGCACAATTTCTCACCTTTCTCTCTCAACAGATTCTGAAGAATAACAACAATCTCACGGATTCCTTTGGCCTCTTGAACCTGTTCCAGGCAGACCACCATCCTGTCGGGAAGCTTGACTTCAGGGAGTGGTTTGATGTAAAGGTTTTTTAGGAGCCTGAATTCGCTCTCGTGTGGAACCGAGTGACCACTATTGCATAACAGAGTTAGGACCAAGATAAGTGCCCGCTCTGCTTCTCCTGTGCGAATACTCTCCTTACGATGAAGGACTTTCTTTAGTACGTTGAACTTCTGGGAATATCCGCCTAGCATAAGAGACACCATGTCACGCAGGAACTTTTTCACGTCACTAATGGTCGATGGATGACTTTGATACAAGAAAACTGCTTGGTAAATTTCAACATGTTCGGAAGTGGTACAGTTAAGATTGTTCCAAAATGACATGACGGATAAATAACGAGCCGGTAGACACACGAGATCGCGAGAATTCTGAGCCTGTTGAAGTCGAGCGAACAAAGTGAGGAACACACACATGAAGTATTCCAGGATATCCAAACAATTTTTCGGCGAAGGGAATGGAAGTCGTTTTCTTGGGTTTGCAGTCATCGATAAGAAACGGCGAATTGCGTTGTGCCCAGCCTCAACGACGTCGCCACACGCATGCAAATATGTCTTGGACATTTCCCACCACCGTGAAAATAAAGTCATCTTTGTACCTTCCTCGACAACAATACCTACCGTTTTCGGAATAATGGGCTTGCCGTTTAGCATGACGCAGCTTCTCCTGAACTCCTCTTCGGTATCTGCAATCCAGGAAAGAATTCTAGACGAAGGAGACCCAATAAGCTGAAGGAGATGCGAAACAGTCAGGAAGACATCAGCACTTTGAAGCTTGTCTTCATCCGTTGCACGCTTCTGCCAAACTTCTTCGGCAAATTTTAAAAGACGCTGCTTGAAAAACCAAGGCGTTCTATCTCGGAAATAAGAGATGTAAGAATGTAGGGGGAAATCGGCTGATTGACCACTGGCAGGAAATAAAAATTCAAATAGCTTATCACAAGATGCAAAGCCATCTCTCGGAAAAGGGTTTTCCGAGTCTTTAGTTGGGTTTGGTGAGTTGATCTCCCACCTGTCATATTTCTTTTCCAATTTTTGAATGTCGTAAGCTTGAGCATCAAGATACATTTCATCTAAAATTGCCTTGAACAGTGCGTCATTGGTATTCTGGGATGGGGGCTTGTGTTGGAGATGACAACTTCCGGAATTGCAAATAAAGCCCATCAAAAAGTTCTGGCAGCTCTGATTTGTTATGAACGTTGTATCCAGGAGAACACGGATCGATTGAATAAGCTGGGTGACTCTGTTAAAGAGAACTTCAGCTATGCGTTCACGGACATCTTGAAGATCCATCTCCCATCTGTTGCCGGCAAAAGGACGTCTCTGTAGTCCTTGGGCGAAGTAAAGAAAGCGATCCCCCTCTTTACGTCTTATAACTCTCCTAGATGGATCAACTTCTCTGAAAAGTCCAAAGTACTCCTCACACCGGTCGATTTCCTTCTGTGTCACCACGTCCAGATTGCTGGCATTCAGGGATTTGATCAGTTGAAGGACATCTCGCACCAATCTCACCGCAAAGGAAGTGTTAATATTAGAAAGACCAGGATGATCCGGATGAGTGCAATCCAACATTACCCCAACACATTCCAGCTCCCCACAGATATTATAATTTGTGGGTGAATTGAAAATCCCGGCAGCCTCTACTGCTTTCGTACAGTCTGCAATACACTTAGCTTCCGCTAACAGAACTTCAGCGAAACCATTCATCTGGCCTGCTTCTTTGTAAAGGTTTTTAGCTTCACGTAGATGTTTAGCTTGCTCCTCTCTTGGCAAGTCCTCTGTGCTACGAACGAGCGCCAAAGTACAATCAGCTGCAAGTTGATGGTGGCCAGATCTTTTAGCGTAGTCAGCTGCGACTAGAAAGGATCCCTTTTCTCTCATTATCTTCGCTGCTTCGACTGCTCTCCCCTCTTTAAGAAATTCGTTTGCAGCGTCGTCAAGCAACTTGCGCTTTTTCAAAAACTCTACTCGAATTTCCACAGGATTAACAAACTTGAGTGAGTTGTGCATTTCCGTCATGTTTCCACCCTTGAAACTGAGTTCAGCAGAGGCTAAGCACAATTCTTGCAGACTTCTTCCGGGTGCAAGAATCTCTTTCTGATCAGTTGATGATAGCTTCTCGAAACGCTTGAGAACATCGATAGCCTTTTGGTAAAGGTTCCCTCGGATAAGGACTTCTACTGCCTCCTTGTAGTTTCCAAGCTTCTCGAGGCACCGACTTGCTTCTAAAAAGCTACCCGCTCTTTCGAACCATTTTATCGCATCCTTCTCCTGTAAAGATAAAATTAAATACTTCACTATGAAACGCAAACCAGTGGCCCTTACTTTTCCTAGCTTTAACTGATTCTGTCAGATACATTTCTACTGTACCAAACTATGATAGAAAATGAGCTGAGAACCAGCAGCAGCATAGGTATATTAGTGTTTATAATCGCTGGTCAATAGAAGAACCTTATTTAACTTTTCAAAACGTAGGTTGGCACAGATTCTCTACAAGGATATCCGATTTTTAGTGCAACCAAAATTAGAACTCAAATGGCTGACTCTTACCTCGCCGAGTTTCTGAAGAAGGCTTGCATATAGGGTTCTCTCCCTTGCATTGTACAGGCACACCTTAGTCTCTAGAATCATTTTGCATTGAAGAAATTGGTAAGCTGCGCGTAAGAACTCATCCTTCAAACGCCGTGGTTCACTGTGAAGAGTTCGTGCATAGTCTGCTTGTACGTACGCTTTGCATTTTTGACTCATCTCGCCATTACCACAAATTGTAAAACACTTCTCTGCAACCTTCCAAAGCTTCTTGCTGAAAAAGAATTTTCCCTGTTTTTCCCATTCTTCTGGAGATGACGACCTGGAGAACATATTTTGTAAAGCCTGGCTACAACAAGGATCATTTCCTATGTCTGTTTGTAGTTTTGCCACGTTCGCCAGGCCGAGTTGCTCGAAGTATTCGAATACAGGTCGACGATTTTCCTCATCTTCATCAAAGAACCAAACGTTTGCGCGGGCTCGAGTTACCGCTGTGTAAAGTTGCTTTAGTTCGGAGTTGAGGATTCTGTGCTTCTCAGAGTTGAACGCCAATGGACGGGATTTGACTTTCCCAGTCTCGTTGCACACCACCTCCACCAGATACTGCGTAACAACTCTCCACTCAGCACACGCCTATGTAAAAAAATGACTAATATAGCTAGAGAATCCAAAACAAGAATTTTGCGGTGTAATGCGAAGCCTATTTCTTCTAGATTTGGCACCTATCTTTCAATATCGACTCAGTTCTTTATCGACTTCTTTATGCAAAAAAGAGATATATTTCACACGAAGAAACCGCAGCACTCCATGCCGGAACATATCTTGAAGAGAGATGCTTTTTCTCCTTGTCACGAACGTGGGAAACAGAAATTCCCATGAGAAATCGAACCACACTCGTGAGAGAATGAAAACACACCTCTCTTCATCTCACCTCCGAGCTTAGAGTTCACCATATCTCTCATTCTAAGACACATCTTCAAAATCCAAATTCAAGACTTATCTTAACTCTCAATTTTACCCTCTAGAGAAAAAACATGTGGAAGATATACCATCACATCCTAAAATCTTACACTCAGAGATTCACGCCGACCAGACAAAAAGGCGTCACTTAAGTTTTCCCTCACCTGTGAGTCTTTGAAGAAGTTGTAAACAAGAACGTCATCAAATTCTAATCCTTTTGCCTCGTAAATTGTCAGCACCAGTGCGTGGCTAAGTTCTTCCGGAAGACTTTCTCTTGCTTCGTTAGAGGCCACCAGGATAACTTGATGAGCACCAAATTCAATGGTGGTTGTCTCGCGCTTATTTCCGCGTAAAATAATCGCAAGATCTGATGGACTGCACGACTCAAGGAGCACTGGCTTGGGACCATCAAGCTGCCCTTGGTCTTTATCCAACTTATCAAATGATTCAGGAAAATATTTCTGCAAAATGTCGACGACACTGGAGGCCAAACTTAAAACTCCACTGTGTGACCGATAGTTTAAAATGAGCTGCTTTCGTTTTGGAACGACGATTTCTGCTTGAGCTCCAACAGCTTTGTAGTTTTCATTGAGGTAAAAGAATAGTGATCCCAGGTCCTCGAATCTGAAGGAAATACCTCGCATTACACTTTGGGCGGTGTCTCCAGTGAGAAAGATCGCATTGGGATCGCGGCAACAGCGTATTAGCAGCATCAACTCTGCTTGAGTGAAGTCCTGCGTTTCATCCACGTACAACTCGTGGATTGACCAATCAGGAACTACGCACTGCCTCAATCGGTGATACAGATGGAACACAACGTCGTTCTCATCAAACATGTTGGACAATTTCCTGAAGTGCTCGTAAGATCTAAACAGCCTATAAACTTCTGTTCTACTTTCATCTTTGAAGTTAGAGGCCCTCTTTCGTCCAATTCTTTTATATTTTTCAAGACTAAGATGACCGCTTCCTGTATGCAGAGCCTCGTAAGAGCCTTTAATAAATGATCGTATCTCCATCCAAACCAACGATGGGTGGAAGCTAATCCGCTTCTTTTTCTTACACATTTTTGGCCACAAGTAGTTCTCAAAAATACTGTAACTAACCAGGATCATGGATCTTCCCTGATGCAAAGTGGGTTCAGTGGGTTCCAAAGACTCCTCTTCCTCCTCTTCATCTGTGTCATCTTTGGAATCTTCGTTTTCGTCTTCGTCTTCATCCAGAACAGGAATAGTAGACAACTGATTGCCTTCTTCACCCCAGTCTTGAACTCTCCCCTGCAAGCTTCCATCTTCACTACGTGGAAAGAAATAAGGCTCACGAAGAGAGGCATCTAACATGATGTAAAAGTCACGTGCATTCAAAAAGAGTGGCCAGGACCCTGAAGTGTCATCGACGTCCTGAAGCTTGAGAGGCATGGCTTTATCTGGCCTCGAATCGTGTTTAACAAATAAGCATGCTTGACTCAAGGCCTTGAAATTCTTTTGGATTTCTTGACAAAGGACACCATTCTTTGTTACAAACAACTGATGAAGATGTTCAAAACGTTCGCCGGACTCAGAACCATTTCTGATTTGCACAGATGGATCCTCAAGACAACAGGCAGTTACCTCATCACAATCGCCATCCGCTACTTCACTGTCACAACTACTCTGTGCTTTTTGCAATTTGATGTGAGTACTTTCGACATCATGTCCTGGGTTAGGGTTTTCTAAATACGACTTTGGGCTCTCTTTGGGAAGAAAAACAGTGTTCTTTGGTATCCATGGCCCGCTTTTTGAGGCGCTTCTCCAGTATTGCAAGAAACATTTCCACAAACGATATAGGATGCACGTTGTTTTCCCAGTTCCACTCCGCCCAATCAAGATGATGGAGCTCTGGGGGGTAGGTTCAAAGTTGATAATGTCATATTCCTCTTCTGTCACTCGAAATGGAAAATCGATCTCGACATTAAACGATTGCTGTTCCCGTATGGCCTGGATCATGGCGCTGGATAGGTAGTAAAACTTTAATACTTGATACTCATTATCATTATGGCTAGCTGGAGGAAAGAAGGTCACCTCATCATCACTCATTTCAGAATTTACCGCCTTTTCTTCTCGTCTAATCTGGGTAGATGAGCTAGCACACATGTTTTCTTGAGTAAATTTAACGTACAGATTTGGACCTTGATTTTGGGAAGCCTCTTCCCTGGGAAGTCCCCTGAGTTCCTTTCTCAGGTTGCAACCTTTGCCACGAGTAAATGATGTAACGATGTTTTCTATGGCGCGCGAGACATTGTCATGATCAAACTCGATATTCCATATTCGAATGGTTTCCGAATAAATCGTGGACTTCATTTCACTGTCTTTGTCTGAATATCGGGGGGAGAAAGCAACTGCACATTCCCAGATGATTCTTGCAGCATCTGTCAATCTTGTTTCATACAAAAGCATGCCACGGCTCTTCGGGAGACCTTCAAGTCTTTTACACAAGTGTGGGGTCCAGTTGTCTCGGCCTTGAGCAAGACTTCTGACCTTGTCGAAAAAGCGCTCTTTTATCCATAACTCTAGTCGTTTGTCGCTTAATATTTTCCAAACTTTTGAAGTGCACTCCACATCCCAAGGCAAGCCCTCGAAGGAAGACAACTTGACCACATTGTCATCGTTTCCTTTATCAACGCGGAATTCGTTTGATTCATGTTTTAGGAAAGTTCGGTTATCTTCTTCAACTCGACAAATCTGCTGCTGATGACTCCCACAATATTGCTCTTCCCTGTTCACGTACAACTCAGTTTTCTCTTGTGGAATCACTTTTTTGACTTTCTTTGATGTTTTGAGCCAATCACGGACATCTAACTTCTTGATAAGTGACAGGACACGTTCGCGGACCATGGCTAAAGGCTCCTTTTTCAGATTATTTGATTTTGAGGATGACATGGAAGGAGGAGTGGTTGGATTGTCACTTAGAGGACGCGGAGACTCAGGTTCCTCGATGGAACTTCTCTCAACTTTCGCCCCGTCGAGTTTTTCTTCCAAGTTTTTTTCTGCGGAATTTGATTCGAGGGAAGGTTCAGTGTTAAAATTCTCTTGGGCTGAGCTCAGTAGGTTTCTCCTATTATCCCTGGTAACAATAACAAAGTGAAAATGTACCATTAGACATAATTGAATAGACAGGGGATAATAAATTCATCAGACACGAATGTGAACTCAAACAATTTGTTAGCAAACTAATGGTCCACTTATTAATCAATCACAGAAAATGAAAACCAAGTTAGGTTTGAAAAAATGAAGAATTAATGGGATACCTTCAACTATACAATTAATCTAGTCTAAGACACTTTACCCAACTAACGCAGTAAGAAGATCCATGGGCTTCTGTTTTTGTTTGTTTGAAATCAGCGGATTGCCTCCCGCTTCGAGAACAAGCTGCATAGCTTCTTGTCTCTTGGAATTTATTTTTCCTCGACAAAGGATATGCAGAAGAGTGTTTCCGTCTGCGTCCTGCAAATCGACAGAATATCTTTTCTCGTCGAGGAAGAACTTTAATATGGCGAAGTTGCCTGTTAACAAGAAAAAAACAATAAGAATGATGCATTCTACCATGTGTTTGACGTAAATGTTTCACGATTCATGGCCTACTATATTGACTATATTCCACATTTGTAATTATTATCATATAGTTGTTCGCTTATGTCCTCAATTCATCTTAATTCTAAGTTGATTCAGTTTGCAATAGTTACTGTCAGTGGTAATTGTAGTGATTCTATTGATGCTGAAAAGCCCTCTTAGGCAGATTTAATAATGTATATATGCATGCATGTCAGTTTGTAAGTATGTGGTTAAGTACGTACGGTCGTACGTACGTATGTACGCATGTACATATTTATGTGTATACATGTCTGCCCGTCAGTATCTGATTGGTTGAGAGTGGCGCCAATTTTCCCAGACCGATTCAAGGGCGAGGAAAGATAAAGGTAAGACATTACTATATCAGATTAGTTTCGTGACTCATTTAAAAACTGATCTACGGTGGTGAAGGCTTCTCTGGTTCCAGTGAATAAGTGATTTGTACAGTACGCTTATTCAAATCTGATTCTATTTTCACCTTTCCTGAGACCGATTCGCAGCGACTCATGTAAAATACTGTCCCCGTCTTTTTCAACCAAATCATTGTCATCGGCTCCATACTGTAAAAGAATCACTGCCAACTCCGAGTTGTCTCTCTCCAAACAAATTTTCAGCGGTGACTTACTGCTGTTGGGGAAACCTCTTGCAAGAGCCTTTTTTCCCAGGAGGGTTGTCAACAGATGATTACAATTCTCGTCGTTCCATTTCAGAACTAAATCAAGCGGAACACAAGAGGCATCACAATCTCTAGCCCAACACCCTTTACAAAAGAGCGTTGATAGATTCTCAATGGCCTCTGTTTTCACAGACTCAGTGATTAACTTTTCCACAAAATATTTAGGGACAGGAACTTCAGCTTCAAACACCTGAAATGCTTTAGAACGAAGACAGAGTTAGGTTTACAAAAAAGAAAAAAAACAGCGATTGCAAGAAACGTTGGACAAGCTGGGTACTCTTGAACGGTTGTAAAATCATATTGTTGGTGTCATTCCACCCAATAGTTCTGTTGTCTATTAACTTCTACGGTTAGTTTTTGGACATTTTGACGCTTCCCATCCATTGCGAACCCAGTTTCGGTCTCGAATCGTTACCCAACGATTTCATCCCAAGCCAGGGTTAGTTAATAGCCATACACTCTGTGTCATTTTAAACTGGAGTTCTCCGAGCCAGCAGATACACGCAACAACACTCCCCTCCCCCCCTCTCTACTTTCCTCAGCTTCACACAAAATAATGAAAAACGGAGGTCACGCATTGGGCACACCTGCCCTAATTACATTTTGATCAAACAGAAAGCAAGAATAACTCATACACAAAAACTGATTCATCTGCTAATTTGTGTTCACCTTTTTGTCCTACTGCTGTTGAGAAAAACTTGACAAATTCTTTATATCTGCGGTCTCTCTTGTCTTCCATAATCTCCTGCGCCTTCTTGAAAGTTGTGAGAGCGTCATTACATTCTTGCACACAAAGACAGCATTTCCATAGCAGTGTGTAACCCTGTATGGCCGGACCAATTATCGTATTAGAGCCTCACCTTGAAAACTCCTCAAGATCTTATAGCACAGGAAATTTTGAAACTTAGATCCACATAGGCACTTCTTTTTTGCTGGTTAAATATCCACTTCTATACACTTAATACAAACCCTAAGTGGTTAGCCTAATTAAGATGGGGTTAATATTTGTAGATGAATGATGGTAGAAACTAGAAACATTTTGAAATATCAAATAACATTTTTCTGATGAAAGACGCAGAAATAGAGTGAAAATAATGACCTGACCTTGTTATCCTTCAGTTTATCACCAGAATTTAAAAAGGGATGTTGCAATTTTAAATCTTACCTCAAATGAAGGAAATTGTTCCACATAGGTCCTTGCATCATTGACTGCCAGCTGATAATGACTTGACAAACTGGCTGATAAGATTGCTGATGCCCTTGAATGACTGATGTTAGCTTTAATGTGCTTATCAGGTTCTGGTAAAAATGTTTCTGCCAGAGCAAAGCATTCAAGAGATATTTTCACAAATGATTTTGATTCCATTAGCCTTTTCCCACAATTAAACCAAATGTCTGCAAGTTCCTGGAAAAAAAGGGATGGAGTCAGCAGAATAACTAAATGGTCATTTTGCTCGGCAAAATTAACACAGCTGTCAAATGCTGGTGCATGTGCAAACATTGCAATGACTAGGTGGTGTGCTTTCAAGCTGTCAGAACCAAGTTGTCTCACACAAGTCACATACAAACACACAGGCTAGTAAGTCACTATGTTTAGAAGCCTATACCTTTTTTTTGGGGAAAGCTAGCAACAGACTGGTAAATCAACAGGATACCAGAACTTAAATAAGCTTTACATTCAAAAAGTCCCAAGTTTCATTTTGTAAAACTTGATGATTGTTTCAATTTTCTTTCATTTATCATACAAGACAGCAGTTGTTTTAGTCTCATGTTTTTCTTTGAAATTTTGCACCGAAAATTGGTGCATGACCAGCCAGAATTGATTCCCTGGTTATTAATTGATCCTTGAAAGAATTTTATCTTCACTGGGGCTTATAGTACATGAACTCTCCAAATCCAGATGAAAGTCAGCAAATAATGAATACCATACAGTACAAATCCATTACTCCCCTGAAAAAATACTGAGTCTTTTTTATACCAACAAACCACACATTGACACCTGTTTATAAGGGCAAGAAAATGCTGACTGGGTGCAGGTGACTCTGAATCGGTTTTAATCAATCATGATTAAATAATCACATGGTTACATTTGTAGAAGACCTTAAACAAGAAACAATACTCTAGCTGTATGATCCATCCTATGTCTCTATCTGATACCAACAGTGGCAGAGGGAAGAGAAACATTTACCTGTGATGGACATGTCTGGATTTCTTGAGCTTTCTTTAAGAATGTTGTGGCTTTCTTTGCAAAAGATGGTCCCATCTCATGGCACAACAGCAACATTTTAGACAACAGATTACTCATCAGGAGAAAATTATGTGGAGGTACAAAGTGAAGAGCAATTTCGTAGCCAACAAAAGCAAACTGCCTTTCTCTAGAATATTTACGTTTCTCATCAGCAAGAGCCATCCAAAGATTTGCACTTTCCTAGAAAACAAAATTTGTTAAGTATATTAACTTGACATTTGAAGTTTATGATTAATTACTAGGTTATTTCTACCAAGTTTATGGTGGTTTTCTTAACTGTTGAAGATGACACCAAATTATTTATCAGTCGACATATCATCTAAAAATACTCAATCAACCCAAAAGATCTTTGTATGTTATGGATGGATGGAAATAGCCACTGCTTTAACTCACAGTTTGTGCCTACAGATTGGGAGTAAATGAGCCAAGTCAACCATTTAATAAGTACTGTATAATTCTAGTTAGCAAGATCAGCTAATTGAGTTAGCATAGTATGCTGTACATCAATGGAACAACATTATACAACGTGACATTCCATGTATTTTATGACTGACAGTAAAAATCCAATTAGATGATTAAACACTCACCTCAGAATGTTCATGATATCCCTCTGAAATACAGAGTTGAATTTGTTTCGAGGCATCTTGGAATTCTTTTACACAATAAAGTGCTTGTGCTAGTCCTCTGCGTAGTTTCCCAAGGTTCTGCAGAGTCTCATCAGAGCGACTCTTTTTGGCTAATTTCCAGATCACCCTTTGAAAACCATCAATTGCCTCCAAATAAAAACCCTGATTGAGCCAGTCAAAAGCTGCAGCTTGAAGGGCCTCTGGTCCAAACTGGTTGTAGTGATAATAAGCCATTTGCATTCAAAACCTTCATGTCAAATGGGCTAGGACATAAAAATTTACCTTCATTTAATAATCTTCTCATTTAAAAAATTTGCATCAAGTCTAAAAGTGCCTCAATAGTGAATCTACAGAAATAACTATGCATTTATGAGGGAATCAATATTTGTCAAACATCTACTTGTACAACCAAAATGGAGAGCAGCTTTCATAAATGACAAAAAGATGAGAAAAACAAAGACCAAGACTTGTGCCAATTGAGTATTTTCTATCACTGACCCAAATTTATGAACTACTTTATCTAGAGATTTAAAAAAAGGGAAAAGTTTGAAAGACAATAGTTGCAAAATTGGTCACACAATGGCTCCTTGGTCTTTCATTTTCCTACAATTTATTGGTTACTTTAAACAAACCTGAAATCTGATTTTTGTCACTGGCCACATTAAAGATGTGCTTTTGGGGAAAAAGTAGTGTCATTCATGAGTAAATAGCTCTGGGGCGAGCCCAGTTAGAGAGCAAAGATCCCTTGACCAGTGATTTCAAAATGGATGTAAGAAAACAAGGAGCAAGTCATCACCCAGATAGGCTGGTAAAGTGACTGGTATAATTTTAAAACCTGTTTTACAATCTCTGTCATCAAGGTTATTAAGAGAACAGACATAATTAGAGGAGACAGAGAGTTTTGAAATGTGCTGTGTATACTAAGACAGGCACAGTACACCTTATCTCCAATGTTGTAGTTTATTGGCACAAGAAAACCTTTTTGCAATAATAGCAGGATCCATTCATTATCCACAAAACCTAGAACATATTATTTCTCCATATTAGAGCCCCTTTCCCCTCCTCCTCTCCTCCTTCCTCTTTCTCCACCAATCAATAGTTCTGGGGAGTTTTTGCAGGCTGAACTGTTAGCCAATAAGTCTGGTAAGTAAGAGATAAATACCAAAAACAGAGGTATTAATCCATATATATGTATATACGGATTAATACTGACATTCAAGGTATTTATCTGAGTTATTTCATGATATTATTCATGGGGGATCTTTATATAATGATCCTTTCTTCAAGGGGCCAAACATCAGCTAATTAGGGTCACACCTTCATCAGATCAAATTAGATACAACAAAAGCAGCCTGATGTGTGCGTTTTTCACAGGACTGTGAAAAGTTGTTGTGAATTCCTCTGTGACAAGTGCTAGACTTTTTTGTACTTTGATATTTTGGCAAGTCCACAAGGGACTAAGCATTGCATTTCTTTGTTTTTTGTTTATGTGTTCTGTTGTGTGATATTTTGTTTTTGTTCTTGTTTGCTAGTTTTTCAGTAAATATGTATGAATGTTTTCCAACAACTCATTTCTCTCTTTAATTGTGCTGTCATTATAGGTGGCATGTGTAGCAATGAGGAGCTTTTTCTAACTCAAAATAGTTTTTGGAAGAAATATTACTACACAATTTTAGTATTGATTCTATTTTAGACGGCCTGGTAGCTAGTGATGAGCCTGTTTCACGAAATTCATTTGCGGAAGAATTAAAGCAAGTAGTGACTGAGGAAAGCATCACGGATGGACAGAAAGACAGGAAACTTGTATTTTCTCTCTATATTGTTTGTAGTGAAGTATGTTTGCAAATGACAATAATATCAGAAAATTAGGCCGAAATTTGTCAAGAGGAAGAATTTGATGTTCTCAGGAAGAGCAAGGTTCAACTGACTAATTGGAAAGTAAAAAATTAATAAGGGATTAATTTGTTGAAATTCTAATGAATCCTTCACGTCAAGAATTTATTTGTAAAAATCCCTGAAACGAGGGATTTATACAGATAAATCCTTGAAACGAGGGATTTATACAGATAAATCCCTGAAACGAGGGATTCATACAGATAAATCCTTCATTTACAATCAAATTCAATTCATCAGCCCCTCTCTTCCTTGCTACATTATCAAGCCCTGGTTATTCATCGTGGTGAAAAGCTAAGTTTTCCGTTTGTCTCACGATGTAGTCACGTATGACTACACCGTGAGACAAACGGAAAACTTAGCTTTTCACCACGATGAATAACCACAGCCTTTTTTACGTAAATAAAGGTTTTTGAATGACAAAAGAAAAGGTGTGAATCATGAAATAAAAATGAAAATAAAAAGCGGCTAAAGTAGAGCCATTGACAGGACATTGATGTTATTACAACGAAGTTTAAAATAAACCCTAATGAACGAGTGCGATCGGTGCGGAACACAACAGCGATGCTTAAGTTTAAATATGAATCAAAACATACATGGCTCGTCGAGGAAGTATTAGGAGACATTCTCTGTATTGTGAGGATATGCAAATATTTGTACATGTTAAATTTGGCTTTATATTATGAACTGCTCACTTACTAATCAACGGTAAAGTCCATCGATGACGGTTCCTGTGAACCAAACAAAAGCCAACCATTGAAGACGACTGTCCTGCAAGCCTGCGTAGGTTCCTTTTGTTTTCGATCAGGAGGACCGACAGTAGGGAATTATATTTTACTTCCGCCTTCTATCCACGTCTTCTCGATTAAATTTTCTTTGTAGCAAAGTTGACAATTGTTAATATTTCACATATCCAACTACGTTCCACAAGGTGATCGTAAAAACGTTTAAATAATTCACTCTTCGCGAACAAAGACGAAATTCCCAGAAACACTAGAAACGGAAGAAGTTTGTTATTAACGAGAACACAATTCGCCCGCGAACATGCTGGTCCGCTGTCACATCCATGGATGCGCTTGGTCAAACGGTCGTTTGGAATCGTATTTGCCGCCTTTTAACAAAAATCTCCGAAAGAGAATCAGATCAGCTATGGCTTTCACCGACGTTCTATGGACATAATGGAGCCAATCCTTTAATTAAGAAGCCTTTCGAGGATGTAGGGAGTTGGGGTCTATAATGGGGTGTGGTAGGGTACAACAAATATTTGCCCCTCGACTCCATTCATACGTACTTCAACCCACCCCTTTTTACTATTATTATTTTCTTTTTTTCTTTTTTGAAAAACACCGTCTACTCCTTCGCCATAAATCAACAAAGTTAGTTCATAATTTCGATATGGTTTGCTACATCGTGAGAAACAACAACTACAACAAAGAATACTACTTATTATTTTCTCATCATCTTATTTCACCAGGATGACTAACGCTACCCTGATTTCTTTTACCAACCGTCGCAACCATGACAGAACATAGCAATCGTAGAAACTAACAGAAAGAAGATGACACATTTTAGTTCAGTGGATTACAAAGAAGTGTCCCTTTACTATTAAAATGTCTTGATTTCTTTAATTACAAATTGTAAAACACGTTTACTACGATCGAGTAAGTATTCTCCAGTTGGATTTTCCACTAACTCTTGTAAGAAAAAAGCAATTTCAGGGCCATCTTCACGTTACACATTTCTTTCGTTGCCTTCTTTATCTTTGCACAAAGCATCTGTCATTCACAAAAATTGCATTTAATCACATTACTCGGGGCGAGATGAATAATCAATCAACCCTGAATTTGACAAGTACAGAGCAACCCCATCCCATTCTCCCTCATGCTTTGAATAATCTTTGGCGACTCGTACAAAAACAAGTTTCCACTCCTCATTTGATATTTTTTCTTTCTCAGTTCAGGCATGGGTATATCTGCCACTGATAAGGGAAGTTAATTAAAATGGCTGTTAACAAGCTAATGGTAGAGTGAAGTAGTAGTGAGGAATGAATGCGGGGGCTGGGGTCGATCTGTTCTACCAAGCTTACTCTGTAAATATTATTCTAACTTTCTTTTCCAGGAAATTCCTGTAAAACGTTATGTCGAATCCGGGAAAATTGTCTAGATCTAATATGACGAGGCAATGGAAGTCTAGCAGCTCATGAGCTCTTTAAAAAAGTTATCGTTCCGAACAAGCAGTAGTTAGACTATTTCATGTCAGATGTTCCATGCTCCGTGAGGAAATTAATAAAAGCATAAAAGTAAGTTGTTATGACCATGTTCCAATGTCCAATCTATGTTTGTTGACAGTGACCCAATGATCAAAAGAGTAACTTAAAAGATTGCTAGCTATGTAAAATTTTATAAGAGAAAACCATGTCCAAATGTCCATGTCTAAACGAATCAGAATCCGCAGACGCACACCTCTTTCAACTATACAACTATGCAACTGAATGCTGCGAAGTAAAACTAAATGCTTTAAAAGTTAGACGTGAACAAATTTAACAATTAACAATTATTTATCGAAGTGGAGGCGAATAGTGATGGGTATGTACTGGGCTGCAAAGGGGCGAAGTAAATATCCACCACTTTTAACGACTCTGAGGTAAATAATTGTTTTAGTATATACCACACAAGGAACAAAAAATAGTTCAATTATATCACTGTACCGGAAAAATTGCGAAATAAAACTCTCGACGCGCGATTTTGTCCGTTCAACTGCTCGCAGAGTATTTGCTAGTCACTTTCGGGCTGGCCAATCAGCGCGCGCGAAAACCTATACTCTACCGTGCGGTATGTATTGAGCAAATTAAGAATTTGTACATGCCTAGCGTGCGTATATCGAGTTATGGATGCACGCAGGAAGTTTGGAGAGCACGAAAAATGCGTAAGAGTAGCTCGAGGCGCAGCCGAGAGCAACTCTAGCTTTTTGAGTGCTCTCCAAACTTCCCAAGTGCATCCATAACTCAATATACGCACAGCTAAGAGCATGAGCAAATTCTTTTATAACAGAGCGACAACAAGAATCTGCGCGAAGCCTTTTATTGTGATAGAGTACAATTGTGATTGTTTTGGTTTTGGTAAATTCCCAATTAACAACTGTGTATTTTATTCCCCAGGTTGAACAAATTTAAAAACGACAGTAAAAAGGGAAATTTTACCTTTAAATGTTGTTAATGACCAATTGGTGACTTTTTTGGTTTCTAGTGAATGTCTGTCTTTCGGCCAAAATTTGCTGCAGCTGGTCTTCCGACAAATTTGCGAAACGTGCAACTTGCAAGTTTTTTTCGGCTTTATTTTTGTTGCTTGTTGGATCAGGACCTAAAAGGTCAATGCCGATAGAAAAAATTGGGCAGTTCTACTCTGGTTTTTTCAATATTTCAAAGGAAGGAAAACTGCACTGAAGCTTAACAGGACGGAAACTATGAAGCCAGGTAAAAAAAAAAGGCTCACGTCATCTTATTTACGCACGGGCGTGCGTAAATAAGGATTTTGTTCATAGCGGCTCAATAGGACTAATATAGGGCAAGCACGCGCGCTATGTTAGAACATGTTTTTTCGGTTCCCTAGTTCTTTCGCTTTTTCAGCCCTGGAACATGCAGGTACTCTACATCTTCTACATCTTCGACGTCTTTTGCTGAGTTCATCGAGTCATCATCTGAATGAAAGAGAAAAGAATAGATTAAAAATATGAGAGGTATTTTGTGAGACGAGGAACGGGAAGGTCGCTTTAAAAAACGAGCTACAAAAGGACAAGTACAAGGAAATTCAAGCCTGAATCTTGGAAAGTTGGAAATAGCTTGCTTGAAAACCTTTTTTTCCATTTCTCATATTCTAAGGTCCACAGAGTCCCACTAATGTATTAGCAAAGTTGCGTGTTAACTAGCACGGTTGTGTGCCTTTTACTTCTCTTGTATGAGATGATGACAGGGGTTGTTTTGAAATCTTAATCATACGAGCCTGCGTTTGAAAAACGTATAGTTGTCATCTTTGTCCTTCTATCGTGGTTGCTCGCTGCACTTTCCCTGCTCTCCCTAATGGCCCAGATTACACAATTGGTTTCAAAAGCCTGATAGCAGATACAAACCTGTTGGTTGAGTTTCTTTTTGCAGTTCCTCTTGGCAGGCTTCCAAGGATTTTTTGAAAGCCATAACTGCTCTCTCCACATGTGTGGTTTCCGCCCAGTTGCCCTCTCGTTGAATTGTCGAGGTCGCCTCTCGCAGAGCAGCATGGGTCGTCTTAACTTTATTTAATATGTTGCTCAGGATACTTAAAGGCATGTTCTGTTTTCCAGCTATTTCTAGTTGATCTCCAACTTTCTTGACAAGCGTCTCAAACATAAATTGGAGTGGGACCACTTTTTGAATGATAAGTGATTTGTAGGCATTAAATTGCTCAAGTCTTTTCCAATGTGGGCTATTCTCACTCAGGTGACTTTTAACGTCGTTGACGTAATGATCTGGTTCATTTGTCTGTTCCGAGTTTTCTTCGAGTTCGGTTTGTTCGTTGGAAAAGAAAACATTGCAAACACCGCAACCTGATTTGTCGACTTTCACATTTACGAAAGGAGTGGATATATCATTTTGTGTTATCGCTTGTCCGAAATCAACTTCCGCATTTTCTCCTGTTTCTGATGTCATTTCTTTTTTCCACAATTCTTCCTGCATGGCTTCTTCTCTTTCAATATCTTGTAACATCGAATTGCTCGAAGGGTCCAAGTCAGATGTAAGTCGATCCTCTTCTGTATGAGGACCATGCTCCTCTTCAGGCCCCAAAGCGTCGTCTCTTGGGAGCTCAGGCGTTTCATGAATAAGTTTCGAAAGAGTGTCTGCGTCTGTATTAAAAGTTTCGATATATCTATTGAAGACCACCTCGTCCCTCTTAATCGTCCTAGATCTCCAGTAAACATCACAAAGCTCTTCTTTTCTGTTCTTTAACAGGTCTTGAAGGATAGCTACTATTTGACGGAGACCTTTTGCTTGTCGAACCTGTTCCAAGCAGCTGCTTATTCTCTTTGGAAGAATGACTTCATCGGGCACTTGGGCGAAAAGGTTCCTGAGGAGAATGATCTCGTTTTCTGTAGGCAATAACTGGCCACAGTTGCAAAGCATGGTGAGCACCAGGATTACAGCACGTTCCGTCTCCCCGGAGTCAATGCAAGATTGTGTACGTAAAACGTGGTCGAGAACGTTGAATTTTGGGGAGTACCCTCCCAACATGAGAGAGACTATGTCACCAAGGAATCTCTGCACGCGGGCGATAGTAGTTGAAGAGAACCTGAACAATTCGACTGCACGCTTAATTTCAAAGTGGTTTCTCGTGGTGCAGTTCAACGCGTTCCAGAAAATGACGACGGATAAGTAGCTTCTCGGAAGACAAACCCGGAGGGAAAGTGAAGAAACAAAGACTGCCAGAGCGACATGAACTACAAATTGGTATTCCATAATCGAAAGGAAGTTCCTTGGATTGGGAAAGGGGAGCTGTTTTCCAGGATTTGTCGACATCTTCAGGAAACGCCGCACAGCAGAATGGCCTGAATCCAAAATTCTTCCGTGAACATGGAGAAGACGCTTCGAGTCCTCCCACCAACGACTAAACAAAGTACATCTTCGTGGGTTTTCTTCTATCACCATGCCGACAGATTGTGGAATTCTTGGCTTCCTGTTCTGGCTCTCATACTGAGTGGTAATCCAGAAATATTCCTCTTCCTCTTTGATCCAAGATAGAATTGTGCTCGGAGGTAATCCCAGCAACTGCAAAAGATTTGAGACTGTGAAGAAGCAGTTGATGTCTGAAATGCGTTCCCGCCTTGTAAGTTGACTTCTCCATAACTTATCCACGCACTTGTATAGACTTTGCTGGATGAATTTCCTACTTCGTACAAGAGAGATGTACTTTCTCGAGTCGATACTTGAAGAAATACCAATGGGTGAAAAGAAAAACTGAAGAAAATTTCTGCAAGACTGGTATGGATCTTTCGGAAAAGGCTTCCTCGATTCTTTAGTAGAAGTGCTGAGTGACCTTCGAGATCCGAAATTGTGACCGGTTTCATGCGATGAATATTTTTCTTCAAGTTTTGAGAAATCGTTCGCTTGCGCGTCAAGATAAACTTCATGCGAAAGTGCCCAGAACAAACTATCTGTGCTTTCTTTTGTTGGGAGACAGTGTTGATATTGACAGCTCTCGTCACTACAAGGCATCCCAATCAAAAACATCTGGCATGTCTTGTGAGAATCGATCTCTTTCCTTAGAAATTTTCGAACCTTAGGGATCAGATTGATAATTCTGTGGAGGAGATTTTCCGCAATGCATGTTCGAACGTGCTGGAGATTCAATACCCATTTACTGCCTGCGAGAGTATCCATCTCTAAAGCCGATGAAATTGAAAGAAAACGATCACCCTCTTTGAATCTCACTACTCTTGTTTTGGGATCACCCTCTCTGTAGATACCAAAGTGCTCCTCGCATCTCTCCAGTGCTCTCTGTGTCTTGAAATCTGGAACAGGAATATCCAATGAGAGAATGAGCTTTATTACGTTTTCTACAAGTTTCACCAGAGTCCAGTTTTTCTTGTCAAGAATTTGTGAATCATCACCAACCATCTCATTCAGAGTTTCAACACATTCAAGATTACCGCAAGTGTTAGAGACTGATGGATCGGAGAACATTTCCATAGCCTGCAATACTTTCTTTGCATCCCGTGAAAGCTTCGCCTGTCTTAAAAGAACTTCACCCAAACTGTTTTTCTTTTTTTCCACCTCGTATAGCTGCTTGGCTTCTTCTAAACGTGCTTGTCGCTCCTCGTCTGTCATTATCTTTGAGACACGCACTTGAGCAAAGATACAATCAGCTGCAAGTACTGAGTTGCCAGACGTCTGAGCATACTTGGCTGCGATCAAAAATGACCCACTTTCTCTCATGATATTTGCAGCTTCTCTTGAACGACCCAGCTTCTCTAACTCCTCGGCAGCGTCCTCGAGAAATCGGTGCTTCATCAAAAATGCAATCCGCGTATCGGTGGACTCAACGTGCTGAAGAGAAGAACTCATGTCTGCTGTATTGCCTCGTCTGCAACTGAATTCTGCTAATTCCAAGTACAATTCGTCAAGAGTTCTGCCTGGACGTTTGGTCAGTTTCTGTTCCTCTGAAGTTAATTTGTTGAAACGTTTTACAACCTCAATAGCTTCGTTGCAAAGACTTCCACGAAGGAGAGTATCAACTGCTCCGCTGTAATCAGCTGTCGCCTCCAGACACTGGCTTGCCTCCAAGAAGTGTCCATTTCTTTCAAACACAGTTGCGGCTTTCCTCTCCTAGAAAACAAAGGGATTTTTGTTAAAATAAAAATTAAGGTGTCATAAGTAGCGACGTCTGAACTTTCGATCTCGTCGCCTGACGAAGACCAGCAGTACAGCAATCGAAACGTTGTGATCAATACAATTTATAGCCTGACTCTGCATGGTGAGACAAACAATTGAATATTCATTTATCTGCTGAACGACGATGGACAACAGCATTTTATCTAACTAAAAAAGACTTAAGTAAGTACGTCCTTAGCTTTGCAACGTTAGAAAGAATGGAGTTTCTTCTTATGAACAAGACGTATATGTTTTTATCAAAAGGCTTTTAGGTTTAAATCGGGAAAACCTGTGCCTCTCATCTTGGTCTCAGAGGCGAAGTTTCCCAAATACGAAATACGCAGATAACGTGTACAGAGAGTGCATTCATATGTAATAAAAATCAAATTGACGTTGTATTCATTTCATAGTAATTTTGATGACTCGTCTCCTTTTTCGCCTACACTCTGTAATCTATGAGACACATAGCTTCATTCAATGATAACCACATCACAGGCTCACCTTTCCAAGCTTTTGTAGTAGACTTGCAAAAAGGCTATGTTCCCGAGCGTTGTACAAGCACGCTCTAGTTTGCCGTATCATTTTGCATTGCAGAAACTGGTAAGCTGCTCGTAGGAATTCATCCTTCTGTCGTTGTGGGTCGTTGCGAAGGCTTAGCGCATAGTCAGCCTGTAGGTAAGCTTTGCATTTTCGGCTCATGTCTTCATTTCCAGACTTCGTAAAGCACTTTTCTGCAGCATTCCAAAGTTTCTTGCTGTAAAAAAAATCTCCTTGATTCTGCCATTCCATCAAAGACGACTCTTTAGGGAACATTTTTTCCAGTTGCTGGCTTCCAGATGTACTTCCTCCTCCCTCTTCTTTCAGTGATACGACTTCCGCTAAGCCAAGTTGCTCGAAATACTCAAACACTGGTCGCCGGTTTTCTTCATCCTCATCGAAGAACCAGACATTCGCTCGAGCCCGAGTCACAGCTGTGTACAGCTGCTTCAGTTCAGCCTTCAGCAGTTTGTGTCGGTCTGGGTCAAAAAGAACAGATCGAGATTGGAATTCCGATGAATTGCCGGTTTCAGATTTGCTTACTTTCAGGAGAAAGTGCGTTACTGTCCCCCACTCGATTCTTGCCTGTAGGTGAAAAAAAAGATAAAACAATAACAAGTATATATGAGAATTGGTTTTCTTGGCTTTCCACAATGGCATTAAAAAAATTTCACACAAATAATGAAGGGATAAACCAAGTGCTTTCAAAGAGTCGCCTTTCAGCATTTAAGACACATTTAAAAAAATTTTCAGCGTCAATAAGCGAATGACACTTTCATTATGTGTTCAAAGATAAATTTTCTTCTGTCTGATTGGTCGAGACACAATTTGACTCAAGGTTAGGGTCAATACATAATCTCAGCGGGTAGAATCCATTCGCGATCACAGTACACGTTCAGGTGCCGGCTTCAAATGGCGAGCTACGTTTAGCTCGATCGATCTAACTTTCAGGCTTTTCTTTCGCCTTAACGCACCAGGATAAAAATGACTGAAAGGATTAATTGTCGTAACGTCGACAAGCAGATATAATTTTTACTAAAGCCTAGTTACCTTAGAGTCTTTGAAAAAATTGTAGACAAGGACGTCATCAAATTCCAGTCCTTTTGCTTCATAAATCGTCAACACAAGCGCGTGGTTAAGCTCCTCCGGAAGACGTTCTCTTGCTTCGTTAGAGGCCACAAGGATAGCTTGATGAGCGCCGAACTCAATGGCGGTTGTCTTACGTTTATATCCACGAAGAATAATCGCAAGATCTGATGGACTGCACGATTCAAGGAGTACTGGCTTGGGACCATCAAGCTGCCCTTGGTCTTGATCCAGTTTGTCAAACGACTCAGGAAAATATTCCTGTAGAATGTTAACGACACTGGACGCCAAATTTAGAATTCCGCTGTGTGATCGGTAGTTCCAAATGAGTTTCTTTAGCTCGGGAACCACGACTTGTGTTTGTGCTGCTTCATCTTTGTAGTTCTTTTTCACGTAATAGAAGACTGAACGGAGATCTTCGAATCTAAAGGAGATACCTTGCATTATACTTTGGGCGGTATCTCCAGTGAGGAAGATGCCATTAGGATCACGGCAACAACGTATTAGCAGCATCAACTCTGCCTGTGTGAAGTCCTGTGTTTCATCCACGTATAACTTGTGGATTGACCAGTCAGGAACTCCGCCCTGCCTCAGTCGGCGATACAGATCGAAAACAAGGTCGTTTTCATCAAACATGTTAGATGATTTTCTGACTCTCTCGTAAGATAGGAACAGCTTGTAAATTGCCTCCCTGTCTGCGGTGAAGTTTGGCGCCCTCTTTTGCCCGATTTCTTGATATTTGTCTGGGCTAAGACAACCGTTCTTTGTATGCAAAGCTTCGTATGAGCCCTTAATAAATGATCGTATCTCCATCCATACTAAGGATGGATGGAAGTTTACGCCTTTCTTTTTCTTGCACATTATTGGCCATAATTGTTTTTCAAAAATGTCGTAGCTTACAAGCACCATTTCTTTGTCCTTTTCTAAGCTGGATATTTCAACCTCTGTGTGTTCATCTTCCTCATCCGAGTCGTCTTTAGCATCGTCTTCCTCGAGGAGTGGAATGTCGGAGAACCTGTTATCTTCTTCGCCCCAATTTTGGGCCCCTGGACCCAGGCTCCCATCGTCATTTCGTGGAAAGAAGTAAGGTTCAGGCAAGGAGGCGTCTAACATGACGTAAAAGTCACGTGCATTCAAAAACTGGGGCCAGCCAGTAGCCGAGTCGTCAATCTCTTGCAGTTTCACTGGTTTCACTGTATATGCCTTTGTTGAATGTTCCACAAATGAAGACGCGTGGCTCAAAGCAATAAAATTTTTTGAGATTTGTTGACAGAGGACACCATTTTTGGTTACAAATAGCTGGTGGAAATGCTCCAAGGACTCTTCGGATTCGGGAGATGGAGACAGAAATGATGCTATTCCGTCGTCATCCTTCGAAGTTACTTCTCTGCTACAGCCATTTTCATTTTCATCAAGTTGTCCGCCAGATGGTAGATTTACTTTTGATGAATCAGAGTCCCACTTTTCTTCAGGAAAAAGCCCAATCTTCTTAGGCATTAGTGGTCCACTTTTAACAGCATTCCCCCAATAGTTTTCAAAATCTCTCCACAGGCGATAAAGAATACAAGTCGTTTTTCCCGTACCACTGCGTCCAATCAAGATGATGGAACTCTGGGGGGAAGGTTCAAAGTTGATGATGGCATGCTCCTCTTCTGTTACTCGAAATGGAAAGTCAAGCACTACATTACATGGTTGCTGTTTCAGTATTGTCTGAATCATTGCTGCAGACAGGTTGTAAAATTTCAGTACTTGATACTCGTTGTCGTTATGACTAACAGGGGGGAAAAAGGTCACTTGATCTTCATTTGCTTCGTTACGGGGTACATTCTCTTTTGATACTGCAGGTAGAGGGGGGTAACCAGATAGGAAATCTCGTGAACGCCTACAGTAAAGATTAGGGCCTTGGTCTGGTGACGCCTCTCCCCGAGGAAGTCGTTTAAGTTCCTTCCTCGCCACGCCTTCCTTTCCTCGGATGAATGATGTAACAATGTTATCTTTAGCGCGTGAGATATTGTCATGATCAAACACAATATCCCATATACGGATAACCTCTGAATAAATCGTGATTTTTCCTTTCTCATTCTCGTATGAATATTGGGGAGAGAAAGCAACTGCACATTCCCAAATGATTCTTGCAGCTTTTGTCAATTTTGCTTCATATAGACGCATTCCACAGTTCTTTGGTACACCCTTCAGAATTTTACAGAGATCCTGGGACCAGTTGTGCCGGCCTAAAGCTAGAGTTCTTACTTTCTCGACAAAGAGCTTTATCTTCCACGGCTCCAGACGTTCGCTTTCTAACACTTTCCGTACTTCTGCAGTGCACTCCACCTCCCATGGCAGTCCTTCGAAAGCTCCCTTGATGCAATATTCTGTTGTATCAGAAATACTAGAACATTGATCTTCGTCCCTCAGAAACGATCTTGATTCATCTTCTTGCTCTAATCCTCTATCATCGCTCGTGAGTTTTAACTGCATGACGCTATCACTCTGAGTTTGACCACTTTCATTCTTTGGGTTTTGGCTCCTCTCGACCACTTCAGTGGATTCATTTTTCTTGATCCAATCACGGATATCCAAATTTTGTATCATCGACCCTATATCTCTACGAATAACGGACAAAGGTTCAGTTTGGATACCAACGATAGAATTTGCAGAAAGCACAGATTGTTTGGAAGTTGCTTTTTCATCAGTTTTCCTCTTACGTGAAATATTCTTCGATCGTTCTGTTAAATTTCTCCCTCCCTCCACCTCGTTGCCTTCGTTTTTACTTCCTTGCTCTGGACTGCTCGTCTCACACGATGACGAGCTTTCAAAGCATTCCGAAGCAGAGGAGAGCAAAGTTATTCTTTCATCATTGAAAAATCTGCGAAAAAAAAAAAATACTAAAAATACTACTTTTTCACACAAAGTCCACAGTTACCTTACTAAGAGTTTGGCACTCTTATGATGATAAAAACGATCAAAACAACCAAAATTATTGATAAGGCGTAGGACACACTGAGCTGTTGTTTTCAACTCCACTGCTATCTGCTCGTCCATAAAACAGAATCTATTAATATTAAGCCATTTCCATTTGAAGAGTTAACTTAGAAATTATTTTTCCTACGTCTTATTGATTGTCGTTTTTGTTTTTTGTGGCAAGTTTACCTGTCGAATGATTAGCAATAATAGTGTTACCGTGACGTCATAATCTTTATCATATTACAGTTTATGAAACTTGATTAGTAAACGATTAGTTAAGTGAGTGAACGCACCGCGTGTTTGGATACTCTTCTGAAAACTAGAGCCGCAAATGTTGGTACGTAAATTCATTTTATAATGTTTCGCTTTTCAGTGTCCTGTTACGTTTCTAAGTACATTGAATCAGTTAGCGTTTTGTGATCTATTTTCAGTTGACTTTTTGCTTTACATGGAAAATGAGAGAATGAAGTAAATGATTGCGACAACAAGCGTTTATTTAGATTATCCAAGGCAATCATAGATAGGGAACGAAAGTTATTTCATTATATTCACTCGCACAAATGTAATCAACAAATGTAAGCCTTGCCTCTGTTTAGAGAGAAGATCGATTGGCCTTTCCTTTTTGTTGTTTACGATTGACGTATTTGCTCCTGCTCTAAGAACGAGATTCATGGCTTCCCGTTTCTTAGAGTTCATCCTTCCTTGACAAAGTAAATGCAGAAGAGTGTTCCCATCCTTGTCCTGTACATCGACGGCATCAGATCTTTTTCCGTCGAGAAAGAACTGGAAGATTTCCAAGTTACCTGTTTTCCAGAGAAAAGAAAAGAAAAAAACAAATTTTTACTAAGCTACAAGGGAGAAGTACGCGGTAACAAATATTCAAGGTACTATATCGCTACAGTTCTTTACATTTTGAATTTTTTCTAAGACATGATCTTGATTTACCTTTCTTCGAATTCAAGGCAATTTGTAAGGAAGCATGTAGAGCAGTTTCTCCATCTTTTTGCACTAATTCTTTTTCATCAGCTCCATACTGTAAAAGAATCAATGCCAAGTCCAAACGGTCCTCCTCTATGCAGATTGACAGCGGGGATTTACTTCTGTTTGAGAGACCATTTGGAAGTGCTTTCTTTTCCAGGAGGATTTTAACTAATTCATCGCGGTTTTCTATCTCAGATTTCAATACAATGTCTAGTGGAACACAAGAGGCATCGCATGTAGTGGCCCAACAGCCGTCAAGGAAGAGAACTGATAGGTATTTAACGGTTTCTTTGGCAGTACACTCGCTAATAAGTCTTTCCACTAAACAGCCAGCGACAGGACATTCTTCTTTGAATACTTCAGATGCTGCACGGGACACAATCAATTTAAACAAAAACAAGTTGTAAAACAAATGGTCACTTTGTACTAAGAATCATAGGGACTAAGACAAAATTCTTTAAACACTCTTAACACTCGACCTGAAATATTCCAAGCCGTTTCAAAACCAAAGAGGAGGTGAGCGGACCTACTCCTGCTAGGTTATCTGCGAGAAAGCTTTATGTGGTGCTCTCTCACATCTATTCTCAGACCTGAACATCAAGCAATTAACAAGATACACATGTGCCTATGAAATAAAACTTTTGTGCTAGTAAAGAGTGGTATTATGATCCCATATTCGTTGTTGATTAGAGTAAGAGAAAAAGATAACAATAAAACTATTATTTCTTTCGTAAACAGTTAGCAGTCACTCGAGCGACAGCCCAGCCTCGACGCGATTTCTTAAGCCTCAATCACACCCATGCGGTTTCAAAACTATTCGTTTTCGTTTATCTTCTTCGTCCACACCATCGTTTTCAAATCGTTTTCACCTGTCCTATGTTGTGCGTTTGCCGGTTTGAATAGGCATACTTTTAATGGTCTTACAGCTGTAGTCAAGCACATTAAAACGCCCTCAAAGATTGCGGAACGTTGTACTGACGGCATCGAAAAATGCAATTTTGAGATGGATGTTTCCATATAAATCTTCATGAAAATAGTTGTATACATCTTTTTTACCTTTCTGTGATACGGCTGATGTAAAAAACTTGTAAAATTCTTGATATTTCTCCTCTTGTCGGTCTTTCAAAGTTTCCTGCGCTATTCCAAAATTCACAAGTGCCTCTTTATAATTATGGCATCGAAGAGAGCATTCCCATAACAGTGAGTAGCCCTGTCGCGATTCATAGAAATTGAACAAAGAATGACTAAAATTACATAGAAATTCAAACAAAAAACCTTGAAAAGAAAAGGAAGCTCAAGCAATATTGATTTTTCAAACTTCGTGGACTCCACGAAGTTCTGAAATCTCATTGGCAGACGGGAGTGCTTAGAGGCAGAGTATGGTGCAGGGTTTTTAAAGAGTTAATAATATCACCTGTTAATAATAGTTGAAGTTTAACAGCGGTAATTTAGTATTATCAACTAAGTTGATAACGTAAATCGGCCACCGTAAAAAGTTCAAAGCTGACGTTTCGAGCGTTAGCCCTTCGTCAGAGCGAAACTCCAGCTTTGAAACTCTTTACGGTGGCCCATTTACGTTATCAACTCAGTCGCATCAGTTTCTTTAGAAACTTACCCCCTTGATTCAATAGTTGACGTTTGCCTTGCTTCAAAAAAAGCAAGCAAGAAGACAATATCGATTGTACTACTGATCCCAAATTGAAATTCGTGTCAATGAATTCAATTTTTCTGGCCCTTTTTTCTCACACCAACCTTTGTCCTTCTGGTTTCCGGTGTTAGGTTAGCATTCAGTCAAAAAAAATTAATTGAGTAGTCTCGTAAATGAAAAGAAATATACATATAATATAACTACCTTCTTCTTAGAAGGGCAGAGTTCAACATACGTCTGGGCATCCTTCGTTGCTTGGGTATACTGACTGGACTCACCAATAGATAAAATAGTCTTTGCTCTCAGAAAGCAGAGCCGGGCTTTCATCTTGTTCTCATCACTTGGCAAAAACCTTTGTGCTAGAGTAAAGCACTCAACACTCATCTTCAAAGAATCTTTGAATGGTAGAATCTTTTTTCCGCAATCCAACCAAATTTTTGCGAGGTCCTATATGAGAGGAAACCGCTAGTTATAAAATGATAGCAGTTAAATGACGTTTAAAGAAGTGGGGGGTTGAGGCAACAGAGAATTTTGTGCTATTTTAGATTAAAAACTCATTCCTGGGGTGTAATACAAGATGTCAAAATAATAGCAGTCAATAACGGTCGAAAATTACTAGTTGGATAGACGGCGGTATTTCCTTGCTACAAATGAAAGCTATTCTTAAAGCCTGATGAAGGAAATAAAATTGCAAAATTTTGATCATAATAGCGCTGCAAGATCATACACATTAAAAAAATGGCGGCTTTTTTCTATGGTTGGAGCTCGCCAGAGTGGTAATTCCTTATTTTTTTTGCAAACGAGCACAGTAATCTATCATTCTTTTCGCTTTCCTACACTTACTTTTTTCCGTCAAATAAGTATAAACCAATTCTCAGCGGAGGAAAAGGCCGGACAATTTTTGGAAACGCTTAGATAGCAAGTGGCGAAAATTTAATTGTCACGATGCTGTGGGAATTATATGGGTATGTACAAGGTACTGCTGCTCCTAAACGAACCTGAAGACCTGTCCTTTTTATTCAAAATTTACCCTCTTTCAAGATAAACAACGAACAGGTAAAAGTTAAAAAAAAATCTCAGTGCAGGTCCCATTTCAGAGGAATGACCTTAAAGGATAAAAAGGATTTCACTAATGCTGTGCTTCATTTGTTAAGGTAGTGATATTGTTGTTGTTTCCCACCTCTTGTTCACAAACTTCTATCTCGTTCGCTGCGCACATAAATAAACTGGCCATGGTTTGGAAGGATGACCCAGACTCGCAGCATAACAACAACATTTTTGACAGTAGATGACTCCTTTTGAATAGATCACGAGGTGGAACAAACTGAAGTGCTATCTGATAGCCTTTGAGCTTAAACTCAGGATTCTCGACCTGTTTATCAGCAAGTGTTGTCCAACGGCTCACGTGTCTCTGGCAAAATTGTGAGATTAAAATGCAAAATAAACGATCTACCATAACAATCGCGTCTCTTTCGATAAAAAAACAACAGCAACATAAAAACACAAAAAACCAACCATAACCAAGAAGTTGGAGAGCGGAGGAAAATAAAAGTTACCATACCTCGACAGTTTGGTGGAAAAGAAGAAGGACGAAACTTTCTGTCTTTCATTGGACAGCTGGGCAGAATTGAGTATCGTTAAAAATTACCTCAGAAAATTCGTGGCAGTTCTCCCTTACGCAGAGTAATATCTGCTCTAAAGCATCGCCAGGACAGTGGACGTGCCAATATGCTTCGGCTAGTCCTCTATAAAGGTCACCAAGTTTCTTTTCCTTATCATCAGTCCAGGTCTGTTTTGTGCGTAAGATCCAGGACTTAAAAGAGAGAATTGCTGCCACATATTGACCCTCGCAAAGCCACTTAAATGCAGAATTCTCTGGGGATTCAACCCCACAGTCTGGAAAATCAGCCATGGTCACAACCTATGAACGCAAATTCATGTATTTATTTATCGAAGAGTTCAGCACATAACAAAGTACAAGGTACTCGGCGAATAGACAATAGGACTCGAGATGCTCGAGAAGGTCTACCGCCAAACCAACCCCAATAAAATTTCCTCTAATCAGAAGCCGACTTACTCACATTGGAAACTAGGTATAGAAATACACTAGATGTAATATGATAACATTACGATTAGATGATGTAATATGGTGAATAATTTTGGAATATGAGAAACTTAGCGTGAACAAGAACATTAAACAACAGTGATACTTGTACAACACTTTGTCTTGGTCAACAAACTAGATTCAAACGGTTAAAAAAGAAAGTTTCAATTTCTATTTGAAAATAATTATTTTACAACTTACCTTAATTGTATCAGGGATTGCATTCCGGAGGTTAGTTATATACAAATAAAGAAAAAGTCCCTAAAACTTAGCTGCTCTTGGAATGCCCTTACTTCTCAAATATAATTCAGATTATGGGCGTCTGGATGTACCTTCACAAAAATATAATTAATTATCTACATTCAAAATGTTTTTCCCTGCATCTTCATTCGAAACGCTCAGACACACTGGATTATTAGTTCAATTTTCTTTTCCGAGAATCACAGGGGTTGACATTGTTCCTTTCTTACTCAGAAAAACTACAATTTCTGCAAACTGTCGTATTTCCGAGAAATCCAAAAATATAACATTTCTGAGCAATTCAATTTACATAAAAAAGAAACAATCAAGCGAGTCCTCTCATAAGGAAATAATGAAATTAGTTCATTAATAGCAAATGTCTCGATAGATGGATGATCTTAAGATAAATAAGATACTGTTCGCAAGAAAAAGGAAGGAATTTACGTAACATATCGTGGTGTAATGGCACAGAAAGTTGAGATAATGCTAGTTGTCTGATGATCTAAAATTTTCTCTGATCTTCAGAAGAGAGAAGGGATTGACACGATAATTTTAGCAGACAAATATTTGTAAGCAAAGATTCACCTGTTGAGCTGACTTTATTTGGATCGTTCTAGGTTTTAATTTCTGCCTTACGGGAGCTATGTTGCAGAATTTAGCCAAAATCAACCATTTATAACTGGCCACCAAACTAAGAGAGTAACAAAAATAACCCGTCAAAACATAGGAGGAACATAAAGCCAACATAGGAAATACAACGTAAGTAACGATTAGAACAAACTGATGAAAATTAAAAAGTTGAATCGAACTACAAATGAGCTCTCAAAAACTTTTCAACCCCTCGGTTTTCAAATATTGTCTCTACTGTTTCTAAATTTGAAGGGCGACACTCGGGCGATACTTTGCTGTGATCTTGCAATTAAGACTGTGCTTTCCTTGGAAACAATACGTTTGAGATAAAAGATGTAACTGGGTTAGCAAAACAGAATAGATTTAGCCGACAAGGCAAAAAGATCTTAGTCCTGAAAGTTTCGGTTCCTATTTCATAGAGTTATTTTGGATTATCAATGACGTATCATGAGATAAAATCCAACAAAAAGCAGGAAAACTCGCTTTTTGTATCGTTGCGTTGGATTCCTATCAGAAAACTTGTCGCGTAATAAAAGCACTACGACTTAACATCTAAAACTTTAACGACGGAAGAAACCAAACGAAGAAATACGTTTCACAAAGTTGTTCCGTGATTAGGCAGGTTAGAACCCGAAGCGTTGAAAATGTTTGCAAAGCCTTATTGTGCGATCGCCAGCCAAAGAAACTGAGGTCGTAGGGATGATCACAGACCACAATAATTATCTCATGCTGCAGTATTTCATTTTTAAATTAAATAAAATCGTCCTATTTTATTCACAAAGCTTTATAGGAAAAATCATAAGAGAGAGAACAGACAATGGCCGGCCAAGAGGATGACTGCTCGCGAGCCAAAGTCCTGATTTTGATCAAGCTAACTATGTGTCAGTGCCCAAAAATTCCTTAACTTCGAACAATTTGAAAGTAATTAAAAAAATACGTACCGAAAAAACAGAAGAAGTCTCATATCCAACAAGAAAATTATTGCTAAAGCAATGACGTGACGTTTTTAAGAATTCAAGCGTCTACAAGCCTGGACACGAGACAACACCGAACAATACAAGTGTCGTCCCTTATTTGTCTTACGTACCGGAAGTGAGAGTATGCGATATTTTACATACCGGACTGAACTGACATGGGTGAAGAAGCACGTTGCTAGAGAAACTGTGGTGCTGCGTCGGTGGGAGAGTATAACAAAGTAATTTGGTGTTGTCTACTGAGTTGATAACGTAAATTGGCCACCGTAAAGAGTTTAAAGGCTGACGTACATAACTGGTATAGTTTTGATAAAAACGGTTGAAAAACCACTATACTTGAGGTAAGGAAACGAGACCCAATTCTGTTATAAATTTCTAAGGGGAGTTAAGATGTCGGCTGGTTGATCAAAAGTAAATAGTACATTGCAACAAAAGGAACGAATTTATTCAAACGCTTTAAAGCTATGGGAACGAAAAACAAAAGGAACGAATTTATTCAAACGCTTTAAAGCTATCTCAAGGTTAATATAAACCCTTATGTGCTTATTCAATCTGTAAGGACGAAAAACAATGTTACGAAACTGCGAAAACGTAATGAGCTCTTCGTCGCCTCTTGAAACAAAATACTGTTGTATTTGAGAGCAAATGTCAGAAATCTTACGTTTAGCAGTTTATTCTATGTTGCTAACTCACCGAATAACAGCCAAGTCCGCGGATGAAAGGTCTACGGTACCAAACAGCAACATGAAATTGCCCTCGACTTGTTCGCGCGTCAGCGCTGGTGTACTGTTTCGTTGGGCTCGCTCACCACTACGGAGGGACAGTAAATCAGATTTAAGATTGGCCGCCAATCTTGATTTACTAGATTAAAGTTGAAGCTTTTTTTAAATTGTCAGATGATCACTAAATTTCACAACGGCGACCACGACCTGGGCTGCGTGTAAATATTTAATATTTCTAAGAAAAGAGCTGATTTTCCCAGAAATACAGGAAACGGAAGCAGTTAAAGTCACCTACGAAAGTCCGTTGGGCGCACACACCGCTGTCCACCTCCCCTACTTTCTTATTTTTTGAACTCCATCTTCTCCCTAGCTTTTCAAGTAAGTCCAATATCTAATGTTACTCGCCTGAACCCCTCTAACTGTTAAAAAGTTCAGTATCCATCAACAGCACATCAAGGAAAGTGCAAGCTATTGCTTAGTCCTGCTAAATTCACTCGAGATGAAGAAGTACATTTGTCCAAACAAAAGTTAGAAAACTACTTTCTGAGAAGATTAACGTGTCAAAAGCAATAAATTGAATAAAAAACAAACACTAAATAAAAACAAACACTGTGTAAAATTCTCTGTCCATAATTTATTCACTTCTTCTCATTATATGTCGTTATAAGCATCTTACGTGTTACACTGCACAATGAATGTTCCATAAAATATTCTGAATAAAATTCTCCGTAAAGGCGACCAAAATAAGTCTGGACATCCTGATAAGCAACATTAAAAACAATGACATATTGTTGTTCACACTTCGTTAGAGAATGAAATGATTTTCATTTCCGCGTAGGAACGAAAAGAAAAATAGGTTGCAAACTGGATTTATGTTGGAAGATTCGCCAATGACTTGTCCAATACACTGGCTGACAGTTTTTCGTAACTTCCATCTTACATTGTATGATCATTATGTCCGTTATGTACATCATGTATGTGAAGTGTTAAATATCGCAGCTCTCGTTAGAATCATTATTTAACAATTCTGCCTTGTCATTATTTGTCACGGGGGAGGGGAGGTAGTGGGGGTAAACATACAGTACTCGTGAACGCTTCACTCTACTTCTTATTACTTCACCGCTTTCCTAATAACGAAACGTTTTCAGCTACATGGAAGTAGCAAAGGAGAAAAGGAGAAAAATAAAAAGTAGAGCGTAATAGAATAACGTGCGAGCGAAGTATGCCCGAGTGTTTGTGTTTTTCCTTGTTAATAGTCATCTACTCTTGCTGTGTGAATGTCTGTTTACTGAAGAATGTATTATCATTCCATAAAAGAATGGATGACAGATGGCTTCCTTGGCGCTTAACCGGCGATCAGGTTCGTATTCTAACAGATGTTCGATGAGGTTGAAGAACAGTTCGTGTGTCTCTCCATCTCCACGTTTGTATTTCTGATGAAAACAACAACAAAATAAAAACAATCGCCATCACATCCTGCCGATGACATCACACAAAACAGTTTAACTGTATATGTTCAATCTAAACTCCAGGCTAAACAAACTCAATGCAGAATTTATATTCTTAATTATTATTCCTATCTTGGTCAGGGAAGCACAAGCCTGTTTCTAGTAGTTACAAGTCAGATGTTTGGTCAAACGCATAAGTAACAAGTGATAAATATGTAGCGTACCTTAAGCGCCTTGCAGTTCTCTCTCACGTATCTTCCAGCTGAGCTTCTTTCGTCCCAGTCTAGTTTACCTTTATAAAAGTACTTGGTTTTTCTAAAAGAATCAAAAGAATAAAATCAGAGAAAAAAAAACCAAACGATTAATTCAACACATGAACTTACTGGGCTCATCATCGTTAGAGTTTACCCTGGGTTGGCCCAACATTTACAATTCAATGGTACTAAGTTACTGTTGCCATCACAATTTTTCTCACCTAGATTTTTTAGCCATATGGGAAGGTATAGGACCCAATATTCTCTTCATCATCGCAAGATGTTCTCTGTTTTCATGAGTCTAAAGTCAATCAAACATAAAGTAAAATTTAACTATGAATTATCTCAAGTTTCAGAAATACACTGAGCAAATTCATGGACAATTCTCACAATAGTTAACTCCAAAGAAGCAATTTATTATAATACTGTATGGTACAACTAGATTTATATTCACATCACCATACGTCATCTTTATGTTATCATCTCCTCTGACAAATACACAATTTCAAGTGTTTCTAATGAAGTCATTACTTTATCAAAATCAATACTACAGGTGTATTCTGTTAAGTGAAGTTACCTGGAAGAGAGTGAAGCCGGTGTACAGTTCAAACATGATGCAACCAACACTCCACATGTCACATGGATACGTCCAGCCAAGCTCTAAGGAATAAAAGGAAAAATAGGATTTTAAATAATGAAACTTGTAGATGAAATCAAGTAAATCAACAGAGAACTGGAGACATTACTCAAGGCCCCTGGGAGGTTTTACTGCAAGCATGTCACCAAGTCCATCCAAATAACCCAATGCACTAACTCAAAGGGAAAACAAAAAGCAAACAACTAAAGAAAGTTCACAACATAACACTACTGAGGAAGAGTCCACAACATAACACTACTGAGGAAGAGTCCACAACATAACACTACTGAGGAAGAGTCCACAACATAACACTACTGAGGAAGAGTCCACAACATAACACGACTGAGGAAGAGTCCACAACATAACACGACTGAGGAAGAGTCCACAACATAACACGACAGAGGAAGAGTCCACAACATAACACGACTGAGGAAGAGTCCACAACATAACACTACTGAGGAAGAGTCCACAACATAACACTACTGAGGAAGAGTCCACAACATAACACTACTGAGGAAGAGTCCACAACATAACACTACTGAGGAAGAGTCCACAACATAACACTACTGAGGAAGAGTCCACAACATAACACTACTGAGGAAGAGTCCACAACATAACACTACTGAGGAATAGTCCACAACATAACACTACTGAGGAAGAGTCCACAACATAACACTACTGAGGAAGAGTCCACAACATAACACTACTGAGGAAGAGTCCACAACATAACACTACTGAGGAAGAGTCCACAACATAACACTACTGAGGAAGAGTCCACAACATAACACTACTGAGGAAGAGTCCACAACATAACACGACAGAGGAAGAGTCCACAACATAAC
Organism: Pocillopora verrucosa; assembly: GCF_036669915.1. NCBI lineage: Eukaryota > Metazoa > Cnidaria > Anthozoa > Scleractinia > Pocilloporidae > Pocillopora > Pocillopora verrucosa. Next base: position 27,718,582 of record NC_089316.1, on the reverse strand, counting down.
ACGACAGAGGAAGAGTCCACAACATAACACTACTGAGGAAGAGTCCACAACATAACACTACTGAGGAAGAGTCCACAACATAACACTACTGAGGAAGAGTCCACAACATAACACTACTGAGGAAGAGTCCACAACATAACACTACTGAGGAAGAGTCCACAACATAACACTACTGAGGAAGAGTCCACAACATAACACTACTGAGGAAGAGTCCACAACATAACACTACTGAGGAAGAGTCCACAACATAACACGACAGAGGAAGAGTCCACAACATAACACTACTGAGGAAGAGTCCACAACATAACACTACTGAGGAAGAGTCCACAACATAACACTACTGAGGAAGAGTCCACAACATAACACTACTGAGGAAGAGTCCACAACATAACACTACTGAGGAAGAGTCCACAACATAACACTACTGAGGAAGAGTCCACAACATAACACGACAGAGGAAGAGTCCACAACATAACACGACAGAGGAAGAGTCCACAACATAACACTACTGAGGAAGAGTCCACAACATAACACTACTGAGGAAGAGTCCACAACATAACACTACTGAGGAATAGTCCACAACATAACACTAATGAGGAAGAGTCCACAACATAACACTAATGAGGAAGAGTCCACAACATAACACTACTGAGGAAGAGTCCACAACATAACACTACTGAGGAAGAGTCCACAACATAACACTACTGAGGAAGAGTCCACAACATAACACGACAGAGGAATAGTCCACAACATAACACTAATGAGGAAGAGTCCACAACATAACACTAATGAGGAAGAGTCCACAACATAACACTACTGAGGAAGAGTCCACAACATAACACTACTGAGGAAGAGTCCACAACATAACACTACTGAGGAAGAGTCCACAACATAACACTACTGAGGAAGAGTCCACAACATAACACTACTGAGGAAGAGTCCACAACATAACACTACTGAGGAAGAGTCCACAACATAACACTACTGAGGAAGAGTCCACAACATAACACTAATGAGGAAGAGTCCACAACATAACACTAATGAGGAAGAGTCCACAACATAACACTACTGAGGAAGAGTCCACAACATAACACTACTGAGGAAGAGTCCACAACATAACACTACTGAGGAAGAGTCCACAACATAACACGACAGAGGAATAGTCCACAACATAACACTACTGAGGAAGAGTCCACAACATAACACTACTGAGGAATAGTCCACAACATAACACTAATGAGGAAGAGTCCACAACATAACACTAATGAGGAAGAGTCCCTGACACATCATGTGCTCTGATTACACTGCTTACCAAGAATGACTTCAGGAGCACGATAGTGTCTTGTAGAAACAACAGTGCTGTGATGTTCATGATCAAATGTTGCTGATCCAAAGTCAATCAGACGCATGTCAGAACTTTTTACTTCTCTCTCATCTCGTTTCTACAACAACAACAACAACAACATTAACAAATATATTTGCACAAAAACAAATTACTATTGTAAGGGTTAAAAATACCTGTTCATAAAAACTCTGATGGACTTTCTTGACAACCTTATTTACACAAATCTAATTCTAGTACATAACAAGAAAACAAAACTTTGTTTACAAACCAGTCTTGGATTATATGTAACATTGCAGTCAGAATTCACAAACAGCATGTTTTCTGGTTTCAGATCAGTGTGACTCAGTTTCATATCATGAAGAACTAAAAATCAATCATCAGAAATAAGTATTATATATCAACAAAACTCTTGGGTTATACTCCTGTGTGGTCAGTACAGCTGATTGGCTATGGAAGCCAGAAAGTTAGGGGAAACAATAGTGCTCAAGTCTAAATGTATATCTGAAGATTCCTGACTGTAAATAGTTTTTAGTTTTAAAGTTCACTTATTCTGACTGAATAAGTTTGTGTGAATTGGTGAGTAATGATCCAAAAGCTATTCAACAACCAGTAGATATATATAAAAAAATTATAATAATGATTGTATGCACAAGGTACAAGTTCTGGAAATAAGCCAATTGCAGGATTCAAACCAGTACTTAAATTTCAATGCCTTAGATACTCACACTTTACTGAAACAAGAAGTTGGTAGGAGATATGTCTGACTTGTTCCAGTGGATAAGGTTCATAATTGTTGTCCTTCTATTCATACAAATAATAAGAGAAGGCAATGATTTAAGTAATTTAGCAAATTGTCTGAACTAGATGCACAAAGTTTTTTTGTTGGTGACAGTGGTATGCCCAAGAGCTACACACAACAGTTGAACTTGTGACCTACTGGTCCATTTTTTAATGCTCAACCACCAAGCAATTTAATGAGATTCACAGGGTCCACAAGGTTTGATGATGTCAAAGAAAATTACAGTAGTCACAACAAGTAACAAGCAGGCACTGTTTGTTAATAGGTAATTTAGTGTTAACAACTGAGTTGAAAACGTAAATTGGCCACCATAAAGGGTAAAAAAGCTGACATTTCGAGCATTAGCCCTTCGTCAGAGCAATTTACAAAGGGCTAACATTCGAAACATGGCCAATTTACGTTTTCAAGTCAGTGGTTAACACTAAATTACCAGCCATACTCTCCCACCAACACAGCATCACAGTTTCTTTAGAAACTTACCCCCTTTATTAGTTTGTTAATAATTCAGAGATAATAGAATAATAAATCAATTGTAAACTGGGGAAGCTTTATTTATGAACAACTTAATGTGGATGGAACAATGAAAAAATCAAGCAGAAAAACATATGTACTTAAAACAATAAAAAATTTGGATGGTCAGTCACTGAACAAAGAGGATTCATATCAGCAGAGTCAATATACTATGTCCATGTGAGGAGGAAGTTGTTAACCAAGACTACATAAAAACATTTAATTATGCTGTGGCTCAAAGGGAAACAAAAGCTTCTCAATTACCATGAAGTCAAACACACTCAGACCCATCTTCTCAAACACAAGACACATGTGGCCATGATGGTTAAACCAGTCGAGCAACACAATACACAAGCTGAAAGAAATGAAAAGAAGATCATGTTAAAACTATTTACCACGGTATCGTCAGTGATTATGATCATTACCATTGTGAGGGTCTTACAGTATTGAACAATGTATTGCAAGGAAATAAAACCTACAATGTAATTATTTTTCTTCACTTTCTAACTGCTATTTGATTAGTGGTAAAATTAACTTGGCTATCAATAGGAGACTACCATGTTACTGTGAAAATCAAAAACCTTCTTTTGATTTGACTCTAATGTGTCAATCATATGCTGACCAATCATGAATCAGTTCTAGACACACTAACAAACAACAAACTGGTAACTGTTGCTGCTTGCAGTTTAGATTTCTCAAAGCTTCTTTTTTGGTGAAAAATAAGAATATCCTTTTCATTTTTCTGGTTCACAGTTTTTTAATGTTCAAAAGTAACACCCAGAGACCAAATCGCATAAGAGAAGTTAACATGAAACTTTTTCTTACATAAGAACAAAACCAGTAAAGTGAAACAAGGTAAAACATTTGCACCTTCTGCCATTCCTATCTCTTTGCTGGATCTTTTCAAGTACTTTGATTTCTAGTTTTGCAGCTTCCCTATAAAATAATTATTTGACATAATACCTCATTAAAATTGAGAGTTGAAGAGCTCTTTCAAGACAAACCTTGCTAAAATATTTGAACACTCCCAAGAATAAGTTATGCACAAACCTGTACTTTTCAACATTCTTGATCACTTTCACAGCAACATATGAATTACTTTTTCTGTCAATACAAAATTATTGTCTTTTAAATACAGCTCCATCTCATGAGAATATAAGTGTTGTAACAAACCACTACCCTCCCCAACACAGCTGTATTTTGGCAGTATGTATGATAAAAACAATACTTGTCAAAAACTCTCTGGATGATTTGACTCAATTAAGGAGCCTGTGTCAGACAAATGAAGCTGGAATGTTACTTTCAAACTCATTTGAAAAATGTGAAGACTAAAAATGGGAAAGTTTTCCTGTTACACCCTGATTTAAGTTTCTCTAATCTTCCTCTCACCAAATAAACAATCCAACCATGGTTCCAATGCTCAAGGTTCTTCAGGTTTGACAGAAACAAACAAGGAAGTTTTTCTAGAATCTTAAACTCTACTGACACAACAAACTAACCTGTCATAACAATCCAAGACTTTCCCAAATGTTCCCTCACCTAACAGTGTGTTAATCTCATCTGAAAGAAAACCAAACAACCAAGTCAAATATTGAGAAAAGAAGCACTTCTATATTGATCTTTATCCCATGATCAGATTATCAAAGGAAATCAAAATTGAACAAATACTACAGCTTTAGTTGTTTTAGTAATATATTTTGTGTCCCAATAGAAGATATACATAGGGTTAAATATAAAAGCACAGTGATCAACATTTCACAATGCAAACAAGAATACTGTGGCCAATAGTACAGTAAAATTACCAGCCACTCATTTCTAGAAGGTGAGAACAAGTTCCAAGGCTAAGGAAGTATAATTTAGTAACATGTATCTACCAGTTACTGAATGAAACAAGAAAAATTAGTACATCTGGAGTGCAGCATGTCGCCCTGGTGATATATCAGGTGACCGTCGTCATCATCCTTGTTACTTGAAAAGCATCTGCCCGGATCATCCACACATGTTGGCTTCTGTGCAACCGGTGCAGCATCCGTTTCACGCGTACAATTCAATCATTCATAGACATATTTCACAGGAAGGCATGGGCGCAATTCATCCCGACATCATAATTTGCATCAGCATGATCACATCCGGAGTTCCACCCCATTTTCAAACATATAGAAAATAGCAAAATATACACACACAGCAAACACATAAGTTTATTTGGAAGGAAAAGCATCTATCTCTTAGGAAATATTCCATTATCATTTGTGAAAGTTAAGCTCGTTCTTGACAGTGAGCTTCCATACTTCCATGGATAAATGTCTCGTTAAAAATAAGTTATTTCTTCAAGAGAGCTTTATCTTAAACAAAAGATTATTGAATGAGATAGCCATGAATATATGGATAGGGTATGTAATAGAGCTATATTATCACATGCCACTATTGCCCCAGTGATGTGCAGATTATTTTCAGCCACAATCTTTGGATGGCTTTGAAAAGCTCATTTCCACTATTAAGAGTGAATATTTAATCATTCGCAGATGGGTAGATTCCTTAAAAAAAGTGCTTATTATCGAATTAATTAATTTAGGACAGGCTCATAAATTCGGATGAAAGGCAGCAAATTGAACGTGAAACTCGTCACACCACCATTCGCTGTTTGTCGCTCGACTCTGAGCACATGTCGCGTGTGTAGAATTCAAAACAATTGAAATCTACAAGATGGTGACCATTCATTGAAAATAGTCTTTATAACAAATCATGTACTTTCGATTAGATGCAGCAAAGCCATAATTTTTCGAACGAATATAATTAGTTAGTCACAAGTAACAAGTATCCGATCTCCAAATAATTCCAGAGTCTTGAAGCGGAATGGCAATTTTCACTAAGAGCTGATTGTTTGATTAAGATGAAGACTGTTTGAACACTTTAGTAGTACAACTTCACCCTCCGATTGACTATACCACAAAAAACAAAAACACTAATGTGGCTTCTTACCGCGTGACTATCAGGAAAATCATTACGATGTTTGTGTCTTCTTGTCTTTCGGTCACTTCGTCGGGTACTGCGGCTTCGATTTCTTGTCAATTGACGATTATGCCTCCGCTCCCGGCTACGAATTGGTGAACTGCCACGTTTTAAATGGCGAGTTTCAGAGACAGGGCTGTATTCTCTTTCTAGGCATCGATGTTTAGAGTAATAAGAAACTAGACTATCTTCTCCTGAGCTAAGAGAACGTTTTCTTCGACCGTTTCTTGGCATTTTACTCTTAGTAACTGACACAGTGAGACTATCAGAAGATGGCGCTCCAACTGGTACTCGTAAAACTGGACAAACAGGTTTTTGATGATGTCATAATGGTAATGACATACAACTGTCGTGACGTCCAGTCTCGAGCCCAGGGTCACTTTGGCTCCTTGTCAGCAGTCCCCGAAAATGGCGGGAGTTACTACATCACGGGCGACGAGCGGGGATAGAAAAAACGACCCAAATACGAGTGGTCAGCGGTGAAACAACTTTCATACTTCATGTATAGACAGTCATATATAGACAGATCATTTGTAGTATCAGGAAACAATCGTGTTGTAGAGCCGAAGTGTAAACAGTTTACTTCGCTAAATAAAATGTTAAGCAATTCAAAAGTGTTGATTGTACATATATCTTTTACTGCTTTAATAAACAATGAAGGCATCGGTGGCATCCGAAAGGTACCAAGAAGAATTAAATGTACGTTTTGTAGTTGCAGAAAACAATCGTGTTGTAAAGCCGAAATGTTACCAAGTTACACTTCGCTACTTAAAAAGTTAAGCAATTTTCCTCTAGCTTTAACTGGAACAATACTTTTAATGCTCTATTAACCAACGGAGGCATCGGGAAAGGCATTGGTGACACCGGGAAAGGCATCAAGAAGAATGATATTCACGTTATGTAACTTGTTGTGTGACGAAAAAAACGTATCTTGACTTGTTCAAAGCATTGATCACAGTTGGCTTCCTTTTCACTTGAATTTTGTATCCACAGCCTAAGATGAGAAATTTAAAATTTCTATCAGCTGAAGTTCTTTTACTGCATGTTATATCTATTCAATCGCCCCCAATTCACGTGGAAAAAAGGCAAGTAGGAAAACACTGAGCTTCGAGAAACAGCCATGTTAAGGCTAATGTATTTACCATTCCTTAAATATTTACAATCAAGACCACTCGTTTAGGAGACCTTTTCTCAAAAGATCCACACGCGCAAATAATGCTGTTTTCCGTTCGAAATGTTTTTCTTCCTATTCAATTGAACAACTGACTTAGCGTTTAAGCCGAGAAAAAAATCACAAAGTTTGAATTCTGGGATGTTGTTCACTGTTGGCTCCATCAAGTTACGATTCTGCACCATTGACGCTCGGGAAAATCTATCTTTCCCTCGAAATATCCAAAACAATAATTGCCTTCAACAGAAAAGCCATTGAGATGTTCTTTCAAAAAGTCGATCTCTAAATCTCTTAACATTGTTGGCTTTTGGTCTTCATCCATGGCAAAATCTTCCAGGAAAAGCAAACTACAGTTCGAAAACCAAGTTCCTGCCAAATTTGATTGACATTTTTGACAACCGGAAATCATGATACTTTTTTTTCGTCACGCAGCTAGCTACAAACCATATATATAATTATTCTTGGTGCCTTTCCAAATGCCTCTGACTCCCTCTCCGAAGCCTCCATTGTTTATTAAAGCAGTAAAAGATATGAGTTCAATCAACACTTTTGAAAAATTGCTTAAACTGTGAAGTAAACTGTTAACATTTCGGCTTTACAACACGATTGTCTCTGGAACAACAAATTATATGTCTCTATATGAAGTATACAAGGTGTTTCACCGCTGACCGCTCATATTTGGGTCGTTTTTTCTATCCCCGCTCGTCGCCCGTGATGTAGTAACTCCCGAAAATGGCGGCCATCAGAGGTGCTTCCCTAAAACATGTTGCTAGAGTAACTGTTTCGTTTTGCCCTTTTGACCCAAAAACGGCGACAGCAAGGTAATTACACCCTTTTGACAAAATTCATTGCTACAACCTGAATGTAACGTTATACTCACACAACTTAGAGATCGTTCAACCTCTCGCATTATATTCTGCTTGTAAGATAAAACACGAGAGGTTGAACCTTTTTTAGTGATAGATACCATTCAAAACAGACGCAAATAATTTAATTTTTAAATTTGTTGATATTTCTGTGAAAATGTTTTTTTCACGTGGTATTTTTTATTTACACCATGATGTTTCAAAACAAATTACCAGAGGAATAATCTTGGTACATATCTACTGGGATTGGCTTTTTGCACGTCACTCTCTTTAAAAAGTTGTGAATACTTGTGCAGCTGATGCTACGTAGCTTGGCTCAAAATTCACTTTCAGCCTATCAGTAACACACTTGACTGTTTTTTAATTTTTAGAGACTTCCTTTTAAGAGTTTCATGTCGAAGAATGATAGACTCCAATCCTAAATGCCAGGTCATATCAAATTTCAAGAATGATGGATCAGAACCAGTTGTTGATGTTGTCTTTAGTGAGTAACATTTGTTTACCTTCCCATAACTTCGGCAAACCTGATTAAAAGTCAAATGGCCACCTTCTAGTGACTGCCTTGTTATCTTGTTCCATGGCTATTCTGACATCAACTGCTTTTTTTTTCTTAAATCCCTTTATTGGTTACCTCTGCACAACAGCCGGGCAGTTTAAATTAATGATATTCATGGTGATGTTTTAGGGAGATTTATTGAGGCCCCCAGTGTGTGAATTTCTCCTTGAAGTAACAAATTTAATGGTGATAGTTCTATGTCCTCCTCCCCAGCATGAGCAAACCTCAAGGTTATTTTTCTCTAAGTCTGTGTAAAAAATAGGGAACTGCCCAGCATACATTGTGCTCCAGTGTATTAGTAAGCTACTATGTTGTTCATAAACATTAATTGTGATGTAATTTAAGGAACAGGTAATCAAGGTTTATCCTTGGTGAGTGGAACAAGGCAGTTTGACCTATCATAACTGTAAAGTAATGAATCTCATGTGTATGTTGCAAATAAGCCAAATCACAAGAAATTTGAATAAAAAGTTTATCCAATAACTTTAGATGTTTTGACATGATCAGTAATGAAACTTAAAGAATTTTATTTTTCAAATAGATGATAAAGATACTTTAACAATGAAAACCAGCAACATGAAATTGATGGACATGGTAACTACGTTTAACAACAAATGCAAAGAGAAGGATGTGGGTGAATGAATCATTTGTCACCAAGCCAAGTACAAGCAGAATTACAGATGTTTGGAGACAAAATACCACAGGTGTATAAGAAAAAATCTAGATAAGGATATGTACTTTTTGTCAAATAGAACTGTGGGTAGACTTAATTTCCACAATTCTGCTGTATGGTCTCTCTTTCCCCCTCCCCCTTTCTTTGAGAAAGGAGAGTAAGATTATTTTGCAAACATTTGCTAGTTTTAGAGCTAAGTTGTGGTGTGGTGGCAAGACCCTGAAGGAAGTAAGAAAATGAGTTGTTCTCCACTTGAAAACAGACAATGTCTTTATTCAACCTATTAGATGCACTCAATCTATGTCTTAGTTTCTTAACTTTGATGCAATACTTACAGCCTGTTGTACGAGATTCTCTAAGCATTTAGTGTTAAGGTAATGATATCAAACCTTAACTACATATACCTAAAAAATAACACAGGTCAAAGAACAAAAATCTGAAATATTATGAACAATATTTGTGATCATAATGACTGTTTATTTGGTCTATATGAAGAAGATTGACTGAAGTTCTGACAATGAAAGTCAATGATACAAATAAATTTAAAATTTACAAAATTTGCACTTGAAAGTAGTCTTGATGTTTTCCATCTTGTGTTGTGTTAACATTTAAGTTTATCCCTCACAAAACCTAGGAAGAATAATTATGAAGCAATGTTAGAAAGTTGCGACATTTTTGATGTCCATTAAGTCACTCAAAATTTACAGATACAAGTATAGGTAACAATATGATAAGAGTGCAATTTGGAGTTAATAAACACAAGTTTATTTTTAGAGATGACAAAATTGCACAAGCCCATAGGGAAAGTACAATTTTTAGTCTTTGAAAAATTTACAAGTTCTTATTTCTAAGTGTGGACAAAATTTTGCAACAAGTGCTTGCTTTTTGTAATTTGCACTTGTGTTTCAACTTTGCACTAGTGTTACATGAAAAATGCACTAGTTTTCAGCTAATAAGAAGTGCATAATTTTTTTATGTATATTATTATCATCACAAAAACTGAAAACAAAACTGGTACAACAGCCAGTATTGTAAGTACCTTCTTTGATACTCTGTTTTTGTTCCACTTGGTTGTCTTTTCTGTAAGTTTGGGTCAGTATCTCCTTGTGGAACAGATGCCACCAGCTCCTCTGTGGTGGTGGGTGGTCTGCCATGCTTTTCTCTGATGGAGTTGATGGTATCGATGGGATAAATTCGAGCATGTGATTCTAAATATTTTAATACATACTCATCAGCATCAGTTATTCTGAAGCGGTGCTTGAAGATCTGTATCAAAGCTCCAATCTGAAAGTCAGCTGGGGTGTAGAACTCAGGATTATCAACAGATGAACCTGGTTTGGTGGCATGAGTTCGTTCAAGGAATTTTCCACCAATTATACCAGCATTTCTGACTGGAGGTTCATAGATTGTCAACATATCATCAGCCAAGCGGTAGTAAATGATAAAACGCCTGTTTTTGTCTTCAGGTCTGAAGCTTTCCTGAGAGAAAAAATGAATATTAAGTGAGTTGTTAAAGTCAATAAAATAAGTAGATAGTTTGTTGTTTAAGTTTGTAAGTCATTGTGACAAACAATTCACTAAACATGCTGGGAGGGGAGGGGGGGGGAGATAACTTTGAATTCTTTGAAAGGCGAATTACCATTGTTGCAGCATATCGCAGCACTTTGTGATCATTTTCCAGCATCTTGATGAAATCTTTTTTAGGAGGCTGAGGTACAAGTGACAGGCAAGACTGTAAGCTGTCTTCAAGTGATCCAAATCCATTGTAAGGTGGAACATCCTATTGTAAACAAAGGAAAATTAACATTTTGCTTGAATTACAGATATGCGTGAACACAAACATCATTAACTTTCAGTCCCATATGAGATGTTTGGCAATTCCAATAAAAATTTTACTTTAAAACTGGTACAGTCTGGGAAGACTAATTTAATATATCATCACTGTTTGTGACTTTTGCACTCAACAAACCTACAGAAAACTTAAATTAGAAGATTATTGAACCCCTGTCAGAAGAAATACAGGAAAATTTATCTGGCTGAAGTATTTCATACATATCTGATGTTCAGTGAGGGTATAGCCTTACTGAACACAAGTAAATATTTACCTTTGGTAATGGCTCTCTGGGTAGTCCCTTCACATCAACTGAAGTGAAGTCAGTGATGCCAAATGTTTTCCTGTAGTAGTTCTTTGTGAACTCATCACAGTCATGCAATAACAATCTCCTTCCCAAAATGAAAAGAGTTTGCCCAACCATGAAGTCTCTTGGACTAAACCAGTCTTTGATTTCATGATCAGACAACTCCAGAACACATGAAGGAAATGAAGCTGTTGAAACATAATAAAAGAATTTAAAGATATACCATACATGCTTCCACAAGGCCTCCAGTTTTAAGAATGTACTGCACTGCAATTAGTATATCCCCCTTAATTTGCAAAGCATTTCAATAGTGCACCCCTCAGCAAAGAATGAATTGCTGAATTAATGAGGACAGTGTATCACACTTATGTCTCAAATGATCTCAAGAGATGTTTAGAATCTCACACTAGCAATTTTTCTTAAGGTCATACTGAAGGTGTAAATTGAAAAAAGAAAAAACATGAAATAAGCACCTTCTAGAAAAACTATCAGTGCCCTGACTTGACTAACAGCATATTAACCAAGGGCGATAGATACATTTTCAGAAGTTAATGTACATAAAGTTCCTTAAGAAGGTTTTCTATCTAACACATCACGAGGATTAACTTACATTCCACATTACTTCTGTCTCTTGGAAGTTTTTGTCTGCAAACAAGTACAGGAAATGGATCTCGTCCATCATTTGCAGCATGAACCTCTCTAATCTCAACTGTGTCATCCACAAGGTAATAGTGTATGATCTGATGAAAAAAAGAGAACTAGCTGTTAGTCAAGCAACAATACATGCACTGATTTATTGACAATTACATGCATCTTCCAGTCTGAGGAGGATCTTGATAAAGTTAATCCAACAAAGATTAACTATTACTCACACAAGGCCGCATTTCTCCAAACATACTGTCTCTGTCATCCCAGACACAGTAAAATCTTAGGACTTTTCGATCCAGCTCTAAGAACTGTTTCAGTTTGTCAAATGATGATGGAGTCTTGTAGCTACGTAGTGGCTGTTTGCGTGATTCTGTGTAGGGATCTGTTTCAGGTAATTCAGGCTGGTTCAGTTCTATTCCTTCACTGGCCATGTATTCCTACACCAGGAAAACAAGGACATTAGAATTAAAATGAATTGAATGATCTAGCTAAAGCTGACTTTGTTATAAAAGAGAGTGATGACTTTGATTCTTAGTTGAAGAGAGGGAAGCTGTCAAGTTATTCTTATTTTTCAGGCTTTTCTTTTCCAGTTTGTTGAAATAACTTCAACTAACCTGTTGTGATCAACTCTATGTATGATTCATGTTTGAAACACCAGACAATTCACTGTTATGTATCAAAGTTTTAGTTGGGTTCCTTGGCTCCATTCAAAACCTACTTAATCCATTACACCCAAACATCAGCACATGCATATTTTCCATACTGTTTTCTATACTCCAAAGGTGCTGACAAGGGGAATCAGTTTAGTTAAGAGATCCTTAAGTTGTAAGGATTCTGAATCAGATCCTTCAATCGTTGTAACAGAAATACATCTATCAGGCATTTTCTAAAGGAGAGATCATGAGTGGGATGGAACCAAAATTTAATACTCAGACAAGGTACCATTTTAGTTGGTTAAGAAAAAATTAAATAAAGAGAGTGCCAGATAACAAATATAGTTCAAAGTTGCAGCTTTTTACCTTTGTCCAGGCATCACAGTCATAAAGATGAAAGACTTTTCCATAAAATGTGACGTTTATCCCAAGGTTAAGATCTTTCCAATGCCAGTATTCACCAAGGTCATTTTTTGGTAACCGTTGGCGCTTAATGAGTTTTCCCTGTGGAATTCCACTGAAAGTAAAATTCAGTTCTCATTACAGTATGTCCATATAATACAACTATAATGCGAGGAGGTGTGACTTTTAACCCTCACTGGAATAATTCAGAGTAACAATTACAAATGTTGATTACCAAATGAGGCAGGTCTCTAAAATATTTTTCAAATTACAGCTGAAATTACAAGCAAGTCTTCTGTAGCAATCATCATTTATCATTTGTCACTTTATACATTTTGGTGGGTGAGGTCTACAAATTAACAAAAACCCAAACACGCAAGGACCTATGGCTGGGCTTACCTGTTGTTCACTACGGGTTCAACAACCGCAATCGAGTCATCTTCCAGATAATAATAAACTTTCACTGGACGAACTCTGTAATATTCACCGGATGACTCGTGGACAGTTTGCTTAAAATATCCGAAAAATAGCAAAACTTTCTTATCAAATGCTACGTGAGCAGGAACGAAATCTTCTGGTGGTGCCTGAACTTTCTGTCCGTACGTTAAGGAAGGTTTGAGATTTGCCAGTTCATCCAGCTCTTCTTGAGTCAGTTTATTTACAGGAATCGGGTCTCCACCGATACCAATTTCGGGTGCTTTTGGTAGAGAGTAGCCATTCTTCCATCCAAGTGTCTGAGATCTATGAAATTTGGTTTTCTGAAAGTGAAGTAGGATTTGTTTGTACATTAAAGAAAAGTTACTTTCGCACTGCAGTATTTCATATCGAGGATAAAACCGCGTTTCACTCGCCACTTACCGTTGGATCTGTAAAGGCATTACCAGGAAGGAATGGAAGAGCCATAGTGTCTTAAAAGATAGCCCTCAATTCTATGTCGAGCCCTTGTCTCTGAGATTCAAATTGTATCACTAACAAACATGGCCGCTGCTGTTGCTATATGATAGCGCCTGTTGCCATAGTTTCTGTTTGGAGCACACGTATCGCTCCACCAGACTCATGGGATAGAAGATTTTTCACGAGAGGTTATACAAAAGACTGGAAACTAGTCTTAGGACGGGAAAATTTATGTAGATAAACACTGGACATTTACCGCCACAAAATGAATGCACATTTAGTAGGGTTTTTCTTTGTGTGGAGTCTTGTTCTTCGTCAAAATTGTACTTTTTAATTTTACCTTTAAGTAAATAGTGATAAGAAGGCTCAGCCATTTGTATAAAGAGGTAAGTTTCTAAAGAAACTGTTGTGCTATGCGGTGGGTGGGGGACAGGGGTATAAAATCATAATTTGGTTTATATAAACTGAGTTGATATTGTGATTTTGCCACCATAAAGAGATTTAAAAGTGGACGTTCTGAGCATTAGAGGGAAAAGATTCACTCTCTGTCAGAGCAAATCAATTTGCTTTGACAAAGGGGCTCTCTTTTCCCTTGGAAACTTGATGAGGTTGGGGGGGGGGGGTGGGGAAAGATGAAAATTGCTTAAGACGTAAATCAATAAAAAAAGGACATCCTGTTTCTTTAAAAAGTAGTTTATTAATATTAAAAATAACTTTTTGGCAATTTCAGACAGTTTTGGAATTTTTTTCTCCCAATTGTAGTAGTCCTTTAGAATTTACCCTGATTACTAACTTGTCTGTATCAATAAATGACTTGCACTCATCTGGAATTAAATCAGTCCAGTCAGTAATTCTCCTGATTAACACAACACAGTCACTCTACCCATTAAACCATAAAAACAGTCCTGTAACCTCTTCCCAGGATAGGATTCCATTTCACAATGATCATTATAATAGAAAATTATTCTATTTTGCCCCTAATTTAATTATAAATTCTCCTTAGAAGAAATATATAGATTTAGTGAAAAATTATGCAAAATTATACATGCAAGTAAAATTGCACATGTGAGTATAGCGTCATCCAGCATCTGTTAATTACCACCTACACATTAATAAGTCAGGTGCTTATAGAGTGATTTCTGATTCCTTGGATGCGATGCTCAAGTTGTTGTCTTACTCCATGTCAGGGTCTGGACCCTTATTGAGTTCAGACTCATCCAAACTGTTAGAACTTGGCCCAACTATCTTTCCCTGTAAAGTAGTAAATAACACAGTCAAACTACTAGACATGATGGACACACAATCTACTTCATTCTTTGAAACTTTTATTTCCACCCAAACCTCTCAACCATTTTCAAACTCACAAACTTGTTTTATGAGCCAAATGGAGGAAAGGTTTCCAATATCTAGCTGCTAACAGCAGAAGTTCCATAGGTAGCATAAAATTAGCAGATGTAAAACTGATTTGCCATTGATTATGATATAACTGACAAAATATCAAAATGGGAGCTGTTGCTACTAGGTAATGGAAAAGAAAACTGATCAGAATTCAAAGCAGGAGGAAAAAGAGCTTGAGTCTTAAGGAACCATTTTTTTTAGTTTTAATTCATCACTTTTCTATAAACTGATGTATTTCTTTTCACTGCCATGTCAACTTTCTTGGACATGTGATCTCTTTACACAGCTCAGTAAGCAATGCAGCACTTTCAAAATTACAAAAGGAGCATTACAAACAGCAACTCTCCATTACTTGATAAAATACAAATAGGCTGACAGGTAGCTCCTTTCTTCATACTTATATTGCGAGAAAAGGTAAAATTATCAAGCACCTTACTCAATATTGCAAATGGCAAGGAAAAGTTGCTGGGGAATGACATGGCAAATCATGTCACAGTTCCACTGAATCAATAACCAGAGCTGACATAACCATTGTTTAATAGCAAAAGTGTTACTTTTTAATCTTATTAGCGACAGACTCATTACAGGAGACTGCCTAACATATGTAATTGAAATACCTAAATATACTGATTTTAACCAAAGCATCCTCTCTCAATGCATAAAGGTGTTCAAACAAGCATACATGAACATTTTCTCCCAAACCTCAAAGAAATTGGTGAGATAGATGTCTGCATAAAAGCATCAGTAATCATGTTGTGTAAGCCAGATGACTCTCCCAGAATGAAGGGAAAAATATTTGATTGTCTCCTACCACAGATATCAACTTAAGTGTTGGAAGATAGTTACATCATTGAAAGGAAGAGCAGTTTATCTTCACTAAATACAGAGCAGACAAGACAACTAGGACCCCGGGACAGAAAACAGTTGCAAGAACCAAGTTCTTTTATGGTTTAGAGACAAGAACAGCACTAGCATTCTCTATGATACAGATTTTAGTTATTATTAAAAATTATGCTAGAACACTATCATTACTGGCAGGGTTACAAAGAAATCTCTCTCCCTAATCTCTTTAAGCAGGGAATTCAGATTTACACAGGATTATATTAAAGTTGGACAATCAGTTAATGAAAAGTAAAGTTAATCATCTCTCAAAGATATTATAACTCTTCACATCAATCCCTAGAAACCTATGTACAATTGAACACCAAAGTTTCTTCCCATTTACAGCAAATCAAATATTTATTAACACAGAAGAAAAAAACTCTTCTCCTCTTACTGACAAACAACAATACTGTCCCTCAAGGCTGTTTTCTAACAGTTCACTAAGTCTATATAGCATAAAAATATTTCAGTGAAATACCAAACAGCTATGAAATGTGTTCTATAGAAATCCTTTCTCTGAAAAATCTTTCAATTAACATTCACTTAAATAGGTAGTGATGAAAACACTTTAAATGGTTCCTACTATCAAATACTGTACCTTTTAACATGAGAAATGAATTTTATATGACCCCAAATTATTCTCACAGTGTTAGGAGTGATAGCAGTCAGCTCAACACATACATTATTTTTTCAGTTAATAGTTGAACACTATTCTATTGACAATCCTGTCTCAGACAGCAAACCTCTTCAAAATCTTAAATTTCTGCTACTTCTTAGAAACCAGTGATACAAGTATTTTTACCTTCTGCTTCATTTGTGCCACATGATTCAGTGGATCAATTCATGTGCTGTGTCTACTTTACTTCCTCAAGATTTAATACTATTTATTAAAACTATTAAGCAAAGTTAAGGTTGAGATTAATTTGACAGTCCTCATGATAAACTGATGTCATTATTGGGTGAAGATGGAGGCTGACTTGTGGTTAATTGGCCTTTGTTTGAGCTTCCCAGCATCTTAAACTATATCAAGAGAGTAATATTAGAATTATTTGTTAGAATTAAGACGATTTAGTTCATGTATTTATTCATCTTTTAAATTAATATATCATAGAGTCATTCTAATAAACATCAAAATGAAAAACTTATTTTACTGAACACAACAAACAAAAGCAATAAGTTTCAGAGCAATGCTAACAAAATCAGTTTCATAACATTACCCTAATTAATAAAATAGTTTCAAAATAATAAAAATAATACGATTTTCTAAACAGCAGTTGTAGTGCTACAAGAGATTAAAAGAATAACAGATTTGCCTTCATTAAATAATACTAAGTACAGAAAGTTTTCTTTAAGGTTAAGGTGAGTTCAAAGTTCTACATTTCCAGGACAAAAAAAAAACAGAAAATATCAGAATTATTCAAGAACAAAAGACAGTGGTAACCTGTGTACTACAAGTATTGCAGCCTAATTTCTGATTAAAAAAATGTATGATCTTGTAATAGAAAACTATCATTCAAGTTATTCATATCTTCACTAAACTAGGCTATTTATTTGCTCTCCTGATCAAATGATTTCACAAAACACATTTGCCAAGAACTAATGCCGCCTTGCAGATGAATGATAGAAATGTTCATATGCTCCTCATCAATAATGATTAAATATCTTAATAGGATAACCTGTCCTTTGAAAAACTGGATAAATTTTTAATAGTTGTTGCGCTTTCCTCCTGTTGGACTTTCCATTACATTACCATAGCTCAGAACTGTTATATTTCACACAAAATTATTTTCAGACCTTCTGGATAGTTTTTATTAACAAACGGCTGACGCAGACATTAAAATTTTCTGATAGAATGAATTCTTGACAATTCCTAATTCAGAGTCCCAGTTGTTAAGGCTACTTGCTATGCACTGATTACATCTGCCGCCAACTCAAAGCATGGTTTGTTTCATTCATACTTATCCCTTGGGACAGTATAAACCACCTTTTCAAAAGCTGTCCTAATGATATATCTATCAATTGGGAGAGTGTTGTCCAAATAAGTAATTACAGTATACAGTGGAACAAGCTATCCACCCTTCAAAAACCAAGAATGAGTGACATGCCAAAAGAGCCTGAATTGGTGATTAAATACAACAGAAAGTGGAGTGCGGTTACCTGGGAAATTTGAAGTATATTTTCATCAATTTTAAATAATCAATGTGCCATACCTTAAGAGTTGAAGAAGCAGACACAACTTTGCTTTCCAAAGATTGAAACATCGAGGATCCCCTAAAATGACAATTAAAGTAATACTTTCAACATATTTCATGCAGGGTAACCTTTCTCTGTACTGTCATTAAGTAATCACAATTAATTATCTTTTAGACATAAATTATCATAATTAATTACAATCTCTCTTATTCCAAATTATATTGTTAGCCATTATTAATTGAATTTGTTTCAAGGACAAGTAACTTCAAGCTGCTCATTATCCTGCATGACTCAGTGATGATTGAAACACATAGTACCTTATTTCTCCCAGTTTCTTGGCTGTTGCTGATCCAACATTTCTTGCCGCATTAGCAGTCCTTGATCCTGCATCACTTAACACTGTTTTGGTTGCTGAGGCACCACTGCTCAGTTTATTGTAACTAAAAATAACAAAAAAAAGAAAAGAATGAAATTAATACAAAATTCTTAACATATGTTCCGATTAAGATTATCATTTCTGTATTAACAAACTTCTATCACCATCATCATTATCATTTCTAACTATATATTTAAAAAACAAAGCATGTTAGTGATAAGGAAAATTCTACAATTCTGTATCTTTTCAACAAATTAACACCATACAAGGGCATTGTAATATTTCAAAAGAAGTAACACATAAACTGAGTCAGTGAAGCAACTCAACATCACTTACGTTTGGGAATGAACAATTTTATCATTCAAGTCTTTTAAGGTGTCAGATGTCTTTTGATACCTATTTTAAGACAAAACCAAACAATATTCCACATGTAACTTTCCAGTCATTCAAAAAGATTACCTTAGTTCAAAAGTTTTTTCTAATTCCAAGATATCATCTTAAATTTCCAACCTAGGAATAACAGTTATTAGTCATTTGGGTAAAATTTCCGCACAGCCCCATACTTCATTATGCATTCAGTTCTTGAATAGAGAAAACAATGACTAAAACAATACATTGCCATTGGGAAAACAGATTTGTTTTACAATAGTATGGGGCTGTGCGGAAATTTTACCGTCATTTGTAAAGTTTCAGTCTTACATCTGTGTTCCTTGTAAGTTCTGGTATTGATTGTGTAATCCCTCTTTTAACTGAGACCAGGCTGTGATACCCAACAATCTTTTTATCTCTGCTAACTGTTTCTCTTTCCTGTCAAGAGCTTGTTTAAGGGTAACAATTTCCTCTTCAATCTACAAGAGTTAATAGACCAAAAGGAATGATGAATTGGCTATCATTATCATGTCCACATTTCTTAAATACAGTTTGATTACAGAAGTTTCATTTTTTTTTCTCCTCCACCCACTCATTAAATTACATGTTAATGACAACACTTTATTAAATTTGATGTCAGACTGGGTGAATCTTAAAATGAACATTTCAATAATGAATCAACCACTCCTCATTCTAAAAAAAATTAAGATAACCCTAACTGGAATGACAGTAGTCTGTTCCTAAATTTTCACCAAAGTTTAAGCGGATTTACAGAAATATTTGATAAAGGAGGGATAAATTCTGCTGAAATTCCATGAGAATCATTCCTTGTTAACCTTTGGAATTACACCCTAAGTGAGTATTTTCTTGATGGATCTCAAATGGTCGACATTTCGATTTCTTTTTCTCGACACTTTTATCCAGAGTTTTCCCTTGGAAAAACCTTCAGATCTCTGGAATATCTACCGTTGATAACATACATTGCTCGTAATTTCAAATAATGTTATACATTGATATTTACGATCAAGAAATCATGTGAATTCCAGCAAGTGAGTGACGTGTCAAAGGAAAAATCTCGAACCTTATTGGCTTGTTCACGCAACTCTGCTTTTCTTTCTTCCTCTGCTTCTAAATCAGGAGACAAAGAAATCTCAGCCACTTCTTCAGTTTTATCATTTTCAGCTTCTATTCCTTTGTCGACAATAAACCCAGACAAATCCATTCCGTTGTCCAAATCAGCCGCCATCTTGCCACAGTATTTACATCCCAGAATACCTTGCACTGAAACTAATGCTTTAAAATATTTCCCACAAGTCCTTTCTTGAAACTCCCGTATGTTCATGTGACGAAAGGAAGACGAACCAAGATGGCGCTGCAGAATCAAAGGAAGGCCAATGTGAGTTGAACTTCATATTATGGCTTACTTTCATTTGAATCTGGAAAAGATTTTCTCTGTTACTGACTTATTCATTTAATTCTACTTTTTCCATCATTGGGTCTCTCTCAAATTAAATCCTTTTCTGTAAAGCTTGTTGTTTGGGATATGTGAATTACATTTGTCATTTAAGTATTTTATTCTAGCTGTATCATTCACGAGGAAACAAGTTTCTCACAAGATTTTCCTCTCTTTAAGGTTCGATTACCTCCGGAAGTGAACAGAATCCTTTATGTCAGGTAATATAATGATTTATGGACAATTGATTAAATCTGCCTCCATTATCTGATGAATCCATGTAGCCTTACCCACTTGCAACAGAATTGTAGCTACGAAGTGGTGGAAAAGAAATCTTTTAAGTTTAATTAGAAGAATTACTCTGTTTAATGTTTAATTGCTATATAAAAATTCAGTTATCAGACTTATACCCAGAAGATTCTTTCAACACAGGGAATGACAATTCATGGTGTGTTTGTGTCCCTTTTTTGTCACTCCTTTTCTTACTACTGCCACAGGAAGTGTTATGAAATTAGTTTGAGAAGGTGATCAACTCATAACCTTGTGTATTTTATCCCAGGAATCTTCCTTACAAGATAACAACAGAGGAGATGTATGATATATTTGGAAAATATGGAGGAATCAGACAGATCAGAGTGTAAGTAACCTACTATTTTCTGATCCAAGAAATAAGTTGTTTGTATGAATAAAAAGTTGATTGATCAGAGTATTAAACAGGCTGTTGCTTGTGTAGAAGTTGTCTTGTTTTGGATGTGTACTTTATCATTTTTTCTCTTCTCTCTCTTAGTGGAAATACACCTGAGACAAGAGGAACAGCATTTGTTGTATATGAGGATATTTTTGATGCCAAAAATGCATGCGACCACCTATCAGGCTTCAATGTGTGCAACCGTTATCTAGTTGTTCTTTACTACCAGTCCACAAAGGTCAGTGCACCTTACTGAAAAAGAACTTTAAATACACTAAATTTCTTAAAATGAATAATCCTTTAGACACTGACAAATACCGGTAGGTCAATTCCCAAACCAAACCATCCCACTATGTTAAAAGAACTTTAAATACACTAAATTTCTTAAAATGAATAATCCTTTAGACACTGACAAATACCGGTAGGTCAATTCCCAAACCAAACCATCCCACTATGTTAAACCAATCTTTGAAATTATTTTGCCTCATAGGCTTTCCAAAAACTGGACAAGGAAAAGAAGAAGCAAGAGCTAGAAAAGATGCGAGAAAAATATGGGATCAGCAAAGACAAGTGATTAAAAGAAAGATTGACTATTTTCTGTATATTTGTAGACACTTGAAACTGCTATTTATCCAAAGTGCTGGAGCTTAACTGTCTTAATTCCAACTGAATATTGCTTCTACTGGCAATACTTTGTAAGTTAATACGTTGTGTTTGTAAAAAGGTATGCAGCTGCCTGTTAATTACATTGTAGATGCAAACAGCATGACATAGCAGGTTTGTACAAGAAACATCTCTTCTACATTGAAATTTTCATCTTCTTTATCCAAGGAAGGGTTCTTTGACAACATAAGTAATGTGAACATCAACTGTGTGCATTTAGATGAATCTGATCTCTCAAGGTTATTGTCAACAAAATCTGATCTCAATTTTCAGAAATTTAGTCAACTTTCTCCTTAGTTGGAGAAAGCAGCAATACTTAATTTCATGATAAGAATTAGCAAAATCCTAAAAAGAGGGGGAGATATGGCTGAAAGAATGTTTAAGGGGCACGTGAATTGAAAAGGGAAAGGTTTCCAAATTGGAAAGGCCTCCAGCAGGTGCTGACATTTTCCAGTGGCTTTTGGGATCTTGATGTGTATATATTGTGTACATCATGTCTTGCACTGCACAACAAAGGGGAATTTCTGGCACATTTTGCAAAATGTTTAGAAATAAGAGTCTATATGAAACAGCCAAAAAGACAATAGCTGCAAGGGAGCCTGGGCCAGCCAAAGAAATCAAAGTTAAGTCAAACCCTATTAGTTTTGTGTTTAAAAGCCAATGCACACCCACCATAACAAAAAGTAAGAGAAATTTTGTTATTTTCATAATCTAGACTCTATAAGTTTCAGTGATATATAGTTTTCGATGGTTAATTTACAATGAGAGTGCATAGGAAGATGTTTCTGTAAGGTACCATAGTTTGTTGACAGTAACCCTAAACCTTCTAAGCAAAACTAAGCCTTGTATCCAGAGGTTTACTCTGGTGATTGTTGGAAGCACTGACTGCCCTATTGCCTTCATTTTTTCTTATTATTAACATGCCTAAGGAGCTTTTGACAAGTTTGTAATGCAACTGTAAGAAGAAACCAAGACAAGTTATTATTAGAAACTGTACATCATGTTTTTGTTTCAAGGGTGAGGGAGTGTGAGGATTGTCTTCTGAGTCACATCCATACATGTTTGATCTTGTTACTTGATGTTGTAGGTACAAAGAGGCATATTTTGTCAGTTTGTAAACACAAATTCTACCACTGATATGTCAATAAATATGTTGATAGAATATGACATGGTGATGGTGTGTATCTTAAAGGATTTCAAAATACCTTTAATTATGGAAAACCCTTTAATGTGGGTGCATCAACAATTAAAAAACACCACTATTTGTCTTGAAAGTTTTAGAATTTCATGAAATTTAAAAACCTCTCAATACCTTACAAGTGACTAGAAATATTGATTCTTATTTTCATAATAAGCAATAAATAGAGTGCCATGAGGAGAATGCTTGAGACTGACTTGCAGAACCAGCTATTCTCAAATTTCTTTCTATCTTAACATCATAAATACTTTCACCAGTGGACTGTCTTTCATTGCCCAGTTAAGAAATGGCAAACTTACAGGTAGCCATCCTCTTAAATGAAAAATGGCCATCTAAATCTCCAACAGGCACTTTCTAGAGAGAAAAAGGTACCACTACAGCTACATAAAGTTCACTTTAATGTTTCTTGCTGTTTAAGCCTCATACATTTTATCATAATAAAATTCTCCATACTGTTGTTTTAAGAGTTACAAATATGAATGCAATTAGGTGAAAAGCACCAAAAACAAAATGTATTAACCCATCTGATCAGTGAGCAGCATCACTGTCTTATTTGGTTAAGTGCTAACCAAGGAACTGCAACTCAAAAACAAGTGATTGCATTTCGCAGAGTGAGAAAAACACTGCTCCAAATCGTAGTAATAAATATTGGGTTGACAACATAAAAAGTATATTTAACTCAGATCTACTAAATTTCAAGGCAACTATCCTCATATGCATTCTCATAAATATTGAAATTAAGTTCATAGAGGGTACATGGTATAAGTTAACATGATGTACATCAAACTGGAATCATTATTATTTTCATTCAGAACAAGTCTAGAACAATTAAAAACTACGGGCTCGGGTTGTTCAAAGGGCAAAGAATGCTGTTTAATGGATAAATGTTGGTGCAATGCACTGCACTATCCATTGGATTGAAATGTATCCAGAGGATAGGGTTATCCATCCTTTGAACAACCGGGTCCAAGTGTACATGTGACTGGTGACTGACGCAAGAAGGCGGAAGTTATCGAACAATCATGTATGGGTAGATTTATGTGGTGTGCTCGCGTTTAAAACAAATTACATCTAAGTTATGACTGGATTTCTGAATTTGCACAATTTTGTTTGTGTAGGACAAATTAGTTGCGCTGAAATAAAACGTTTTAAATTAGAATGGCAATTTCAAAGAAAAAATCAAGAAGCTAATAACAATGCAAAGTCTTCTTTTTTCATCGCCGTGTCCGCTTACTGAAACGGATGTCTTCGGTAGCAACGGGAGCGCCTCGTCTTGTTCGCGGAGAACTCGTATTTGCAGAGGTGTTATTTGTTCCATTTACAACTGAATTCAACAAAGTTGGAGACGCAGAGGCAGCTGCTGCAGCTCGCGCGCCTGCGCGACGAGATGTAGCAGTCCTTGCTGGTGGTGTGCTGAGCTCTGTGAGTAACATAGTGGCAGGACTTGGAGGCATATTATACTGTGTTGGTGTCATACCAAGGCGCTCTTCAATCATGCGCAGTTGAGTTTCTGCCTCTCTACACTCGCGATGCTTGACTTTCATCTCCTCAGTTTGTCCGTGCTGTAGCTGTAGCTATGGTAACAAAATTAAATTTGTATTAGCACTGCTGCTAGCACAGGAATCATACGAGGCGAATACCCTTTTTACGACGTGTACCAAACTTACGGAAAGTTCCTCTTTGGCTTGAGCATGTTTCAGAACGGCTTGTTTAAATTGCTGTAGTTGTTCTGCAAGCATACAAAATAACACACCACATGAAAGTGTTGGGTAGTGGGCATTCCTTTCTCACCTAAGATATTAAACAAATGACTAACCTGCCCAGAATTACTCACCGATTTGTGTTGTAAATGAATGAAAAGCAAGGGGAAGTGGTGCAGCAAATACAGCGCCACGCATTCTCTCTAACGGAGGAGCTTTATTCTGAAGACCACCAAACTTCCCTAAACAAAGAAGACAAAGTTGTCAATAGTCTTTTCTTAGCCTAATCTAATCTATCGCTCTGACGAAGGGCTAACGCTCGAAACGTCAGCTTTTTTACCCTTTACGGCGGCTAATTTACGTTTTCAACTCAGTTGTTAACACTAAATTACCTGCTATACTCTCCCACCGACGCAGCACCACAGTACTTTACAAACTTACCACTTTACTCTTGTGCTAAAGAGCTGTATTTGGCAACAGATCAGAGAACAGCTACTCAACGGATGAAAATTTTCTAGTAACATGACGTTGTATGAAAAAATCCTTTGCTTTACTTGGAGGTAAGCTTAGGGTTGGGGTTAGATCACTACTTTAATTGGTATATTCTGTCTAGTAGCTGTAGCTTACCGTTACTCCTGATACGATCCCCACTCCTCGTCAAAATTGTTGGACAGTGAGTGTACTTCACAACCTTCCATACAATGATGTAAACAGTAAGAAAAGAGTTAGAGTTAACTTAAAGTGTTAGCACTGCACACATCTCCCATGCTACTCACCTCCTGTCTGTATTTATTTGCACAATCCAGATCATCGAGGATCAAAGTGTCGCCAAGCAGCATACCAAACACTAGAAGGTAAAAGAGTTACTTCAACTGAGGGCACCTCCATTTGTGAATTCAGAGGTTTTAACTTTCTAGCAGTTTTCCTCAAAATACAACTATCATCACATACATTTATTTCATAGTAAAGGGAGAATGGCTTACGAAAAATGAGCAAATAACATTTTCCAATTAAACTCGTAGTGCTGTATTCATGAGCAGAGACGTTAAGAGGAACCCTCAGTTGCCATTAATATAATTTTTCTATTTTTAAATGATTAAACACTGTTACTAGGTGTCCTTGTTTACCGAGTTTGCAGTTGTCTCCTTCTGCAGGGAATAGCAGCATATCTCGAGCATAAACTGGGTTCCCTGTGGGAGTGTAGTTATTTGAACCTCGTACATGTGGCAGCGGTCTGTAAGAAAACCAGTGATCACAGAATAAGCAATGAAGATAAGTGACTGGTAAACGATAAAAAATCATATTAAGCGTTGAAGCTGTAGCTCACCTGTTCCATTCTGGTAAACTTCGTCTGAATATGGAATCTAAGGGAAGAACCTGCTGCTGACCATTTGAATCACGATACACTTGCTTGGCCTGAAACAGTCCATACAGTTACAAGCTAGAGATATCGTGCGCTAATCAACAATTTGTACAACTTACAGCAAATTCAACATACAGTATATTGATGATGTGTATTTCAAGTTGCTATTTTTTCCAACTAGGACGTAGACTCTATGAGATATCTTTCTTTTCTTGAAGCACCAAGTTGCTTACTCTATCTTCAAACAAGACTGATTCAACATTGCTGATCCTTGCAATATATAATGAGTCAGACAAATAATTATGAACCTTGCCTTTAACAACTGGTTATCACTTGCTCAGTAGTGGTGAAGCTTCTGACTAATGCACTTTGAGGTTCGATTGCTTTGGAAGAGCCAGATAACAAATGTTTAACACCTTTATTGCAGTTTGAGTTGAACAAACCTTTTCAGTGGTAAGAGTGACAACACAGTCCATATCAGAAGCCATGTGCCATGACAAAACCCGTGCTACATCATCATCCACTACTTGAGCTAAATGAGCGACCTGTAGAGGGGGGCACAGTAATAAATTGTAACAAAAACTTCTGCTAAATAAATGACCTGTTGAGGGGGACACAGTACTAAATCGTAACAAAACCTTCTGCTAAATGAGCAACCTGTATAGGGGGACACAGTACTAAATTGTAACAAAACCTTCTGCTAAATGAGCAACCTGTATAGGGGGACACAGTACTAAATTGTAACAAAACCTTCTGCTAAATGAGCAACCTGTATAGGGGGACACAGTACTAAATTGTAACCAAACCTTCTGCTAAATGAACAACCTGTATAGGGGGACACAGTACTAAATTGTAACCAAACCTTCTGCTAAATGAACAACCTGTATAGGGGGACACAGTACTAAATTGTAACCTAACCTTCTGCTAAATAAGCGACCTGTAGAGGGGAGCACAATACTAAATCGTAACAAAACCTTCTGCTAAATGAGCAACCTGTATAGGGGGGCACAGTACTAAATTGTAACCAAACCTTCTGCTAAATAGAACCCTTTCTTGTTTATCACACAAACTGCGCTGTTACTGAGGAACCAACAACCATCCTGATTTCAAGTCAGTGACAAAAGAAGGTCTAGCAAAGATTTTCTCTTATGAACATGTTGAAGTGAAAGTCAAACCATAGATATCACAAAGGTGTAAGATTACAGTCTCAAAAGTATGTTATTTCCCAGTTCAACAAACCTTTCCCAGGATGCCTGAGTCTCCTCGTGGTCCTGGATGTAAAAGACATTGTCTCCGCGGAGTGCTGGCAATCTGATCTCGCTTCCTGGAGAAATCATTTATAGCTGACGTCACAGCTGCAGGCTAAAAACACACAAATATAATTATTAATCAATGCGATTAAGTTTCCATGAGGGAACAGAAGGCATGGAGCCAAATTTAACAAAACAAAATTTAAATGCAAGAAGAGAAGGGTCTTTTCTCTCACTGTTGCCAAGGTACTGGCTGGAATGTTCTGCTTTCTAAGTTCTCCTCTAATCTTTTGTTCATGTAAGGATGCTTCATGTACTGAAACTGAATTTGAAATGCTATTTTTAGTGTATATACATATAAAAAATTAATATAAAATACTCTAAATTATCAACATAATAGACCATTGTTAACACCTGGATATAAAAATCTATAAATGGACCATTAACCAAATCCAACTAATTCTAACCTTGCATCTCATTGATAAGTTGCCGTGTAGTTTCAAACAGAAGACGGTAAGTTCGAATTGTTTCAAATAAGTGATCTCTCTCTTTTGTCAGCTGAGCCATTTGCTGTTGTTTCCTGACATCTTCAAAATATAATACAACATAACAAAAAGTTCCCTTTAATTTGGATCTTCAACACTTTGAGTACAACACACTCACTAAAGGTAACCAAATAAAATTCAAGAATGGGCAAACTAACTCAAATGTTTCCTTGCCAGAGAAAGACAACAGTTGTTTCAAATTCTAATAACTTCACACAATGCAGACTAGAAAGAACTCACCATTGTAAAACAAGAAAGCAAGAGTAAATGGTGGAATAGGATGAGGAGAGGCATTAGCTGGGATCTGAGTCTCAAAGTTAAGCAGGTATTCTTGTCCATCTTTGCCTGCAGTGTTTTCTTGTATAAGTAAGTTCTGGACATTGGCTGTGCCCTTGAGGAGGGGTACTTCCATGCGGTACACATTCCCAGCTAGGGCAGGGATCTCGTCGATGCCTTCAGATGGAGTGCTCACTGTAATAACAACTTTACCCCGGATATTCTCACCAGTTAGGTTATCAAATTTGTCCTGAAAACAATGTTAAGAGCACTTTAACATGAACAATTTAGTATCAGAAGGCAATCATCCTCCATGTACAGCATGGTAATTTTTGGTTGTGCATTTAATAATGTAGTGTTATCCTTCAGAAAAATACTTAAAAGCCAAACTCCAACAAAACTAAAAAAAAAACAAACTCAAGCCCATCAAGTTTAAAGCAGCCATTTTAAACTGATTTCCAGCATAATATAAGATCAACTCAAATATCATGAGATGATCCTAAAACAAACTAGACACTTGGTGCAAACAGATCTAATGAAGTAAATGCAGACATGGGATCATAGGATTTGAGCTTATCAAATAATTTTAACCAGTGCAGAAAGTTAAAATTGAAAGCACAAAGTTGAATTTCAATAGATATTATAAAAAAGATAACTATATGTTTTTATAGTGCCATTTAGAATTATAATTAGGACTCAGTCAATGGAAAAGTTATCCTCTCTTATTCAATCCAAAATGCAATTGAAATTATTTTTGAATAAAACTCATACAAATGATAGCAAGGGAAAAGTTCATGAAGCTTACCTTAAGCTGTAATTTGAGTGTCTTCACCAGTGTTCGGCTGTTAGTCCTCTGAGTGTTGGAAACAGTTGGTGTTGCTGGAATGGATTCTGGTTCAAGTTTCACAGGCTGACCAGGCATTGCTGTAAACGTGATCTGTAAATATATGATGCATTATCACCCTACTTTACAGAGTTGTTTATTTTAACCAGAAAGTGAAAGTGACATGCCATTGTTTGTATAAAATTCTGGCTTAAATTTGAATCCTCATCACAATTTATGTTCCACAAAATAGTACATCCACTTACTGGTTTACTTGAGAGGGTGACAACTCCTACTGATCCAAACTGTATCACCATACAATATGGTCCAGACACATCAGGCACCTTCAGGTCTCTACAGGATCAACACAGACATGGTCAGTGATGTAAGAATGATTAAAGTGCATTGCAAACCTCTCATAAAAGCACTGAGGAAAACGGATGTAAAATGTGTCAAATAAAACCACTTAACTTGAGCAAAAAACAAACCTGAAGTAGAATTCGCCTTCTTTATCTGAGTTTTTTCTTTTTGATGGATACAAAGTTGTAGCCTTGAAAATAAAAATTATCAATACAACTGAAGGAGAATAAACAGGATCATGCAATAACCCAAATAACACAAAGTTGACCTATCCCAAACTTCCCGGACCTGTTAAAATAACCAAAAAATCCTCTGTCATGATGACCTTTTTCTTGAGTTTCAAATGTCTTTGAAAGAGCCCTCCACAGCACATAACTAATTCTCGTAGAAGTACTTAGACCATCTTACCCGAGGTGGGGGTTTGTCAGATACTGGACCATCCTTTGTGTGCCAAATCTTCAAAACAATATCTTTAGCACTTGCTGCTTTCATAACAGCTTCATCCTCTCCTACAACATGAGCTGAAACAACTGAAAGAACAAATGCACACCTTCATTACCATTCTTAAGTTTAAAAAACTAGAAGACCTAACAGTTATAAATTTAGAAAGGAAAATTAAGATAAATAAAGATCAAAACTCTATTTCGAAGAAATAGGTTCATAACTAACCTGGTAACAGTTCTCCAACCACACATGGAGCTTTGGAGTCAAATGTCACAGTGAGTTTAACAGCTTTGGATGGGTCTGGCTCCACTCTGAATCAAAAAAAAAGGAAAAATAACAAAGTACATCAAAAAACTGATACAAACAAGATTGAATCACTTCCTTTGGGCTTAACTTACCTAATATTCACTGTTGGTGCATCTAAAGCTGTTCTTCCCAAGAGAGCTTTGATTCGTATTCCATACATCCCCCTGAAGAACAAACGTTAATTTTTCATTGATGATCAAGATGTATTTTGTGAAGAGAAAGTCATGAGAATTCATTTGTCAAGTACAGTTCATCTCACAGATGTCCTACTCTGAATGCCTGGCTCACATTGGGTTAGATATTGCAGGATTATATCAAGTTCTACTCTTTTCACTTAATGTTATGTCTGTATGTGATGAAAAATTAAGAATGGACCACAGTAGTCTGTCTCATTGTGCCACATACCTTACTGCACTAACAGTGAGAAGACCAAAGGAAGCTTGACCTTTGTCATCTGTCTTCTGAACAGCAGGTGTTGGAGTCAACTATGTACAAATAAAAAATAAAACATTTACATTTGGATTTAGTTGAAGTATTATCATGGTTGCTATGTGTTAACCATTTCTATTTCATATTCTCACCTTAAGTCCTCTGTCACAGTTCAGGACCACCTTAACATTGGGCTCATCTGAAGGGTTTCCAAGGTTATCACATAACTGCACTTTGAGTGGGACTGGCATTCTAGTGTCATTATAAACTGACAGTGGCTGCCATGAAATCATACACAACAGACAAGTTGAAATTTTAAATGTCAGTATTGAAAACTAGTAAATGACTTCAAAGCTAAATTATGATAATTTAAACTTGGAAAGAGACTTCCCAATCAACAGCTAACAATTCAAGCATTTTCCTGACACAGTAAATGGTTCATGTGGATGACTTTAATGACAACATCGTCATCACAGTTTAACAAATGTTAATAGAGGAACATAATTTAATTTGTTTTCATCTCTAACACAACAAAAGTATATATAAGATTAAAAGAATTCTTAGCACCTCTGAATGGTTAATATCCAGAATCTTGAGTCTGGCAGGGGGACCTGCTGTAACCTGTGAAAAGCAATCACAACAAACAAACATCACAAAACACAAAACAATTTGGCTTCATCAACTGAGATGAATGTAAAGTATAGACACTGTAGAGATTTTTAAGCTGCTGTTTCAAGGGTTAGCCCTTGGTTAGAGCAAATGACGAAGGGGTAATGCTCAAAATGTCAGGTTAGAAGCTCTTTCCAGTGGCTAATGTACACTATCAACTCAGGTGATAAAACCAAATTATATTGTCTAATACTCCCCCTCACTGAAGCAGCACCTCAGTTTCTCTAGAAACTTACCCCCTTTAATCAAAAGACACAGTTAATTATAACTATAAGAGATATCAAAAAGTCTTGGATCTTCCCCATGGCAGTGATGTCATGTTTCCAAAGAAACTATACCTAATAAAGAAAAGTTTGAACTTTACTTTGATAATCAACTATTTGAATCTAACTTTTAGTTACATGACTGTGCATTAAAAAAAAAAACCCAAGAAAGGTGCCCATGTGAATGGTTTTGATTTAACTGTAGCTACCTCAACTCTTTGATAACATTTAATTTCCTTCCATGTAATGGACAGTTCTCTGTGTCCAAGGGGGCCATTTTCAAACTGAATGTTCTTGATTACTATATTACCATCCTACAGAAAAATGTTAATATTAAATTAGCCACCCAGTAACACAAAAAAATGAAGGAGAGTGTAAACAGATTGATGACTTTACAGCCTGAAGTGGCATAACAGTTAAATAAGAGCTTAAAATAAAAGCCAACAGACACTTACAGCAGTGAATCCTAATTGTACTTCACTTTCTTTTAATCCATCTGAGGAAACATGGAACTCTGGTAACACGTTATTTGGTAACTACAAATAAATGTGTAATCAAATAATTAACTACACTCATAATTCTATTTATTTAATTAATTAATTTTTTGAATTAAAGTATGAACTAAAATACAGTAATTAAGGGTATCTACAAGGTAGGTCATCTATTGAATAAAATTACATCATCTAATGTAATTGATTTCTTCATCACTAATTTTGTCCTTAACTGGATCTTCTTGATATAAACAACTTAAGGAATTTGAGGGAGCCAGTAGTGATAGGTTTGCAGTGTCTTTGCACAAATCTTCTTACCTTGCCTGTTTTGTTGCCATGTTTGTCAGTTGCTGACAGGATGATATCAGATGATAATGGTTCCCCTAATCTGAGGCGTGGCTCATCACATAAACACTTGAGGATGCTTGGCACATCAGCCAGTGGTCTGACAAAGTATGACCAGAAATAAGAGGTATTTATCATTAAAAGATGACCAACATGTAAAATGGTTTGCCTGTGCCCTTAATTTTGTGAATAGAACACTGAAGATGAATCTTAATTACTTTAGAAACAAGAAAACATTCCCTTAACAAATGTGTGGCTAAAAAACTATAAAAACTGCTTACTTGATTGTGAAAGAAAACTCAAGTCCTGCTCCACCAGTCATGCTAACTTGACAATACTTTGGTTCATCACAAGAAAAAGGTGCCTGTCATGGAACAGAGAGAACACAACATATTGTAAAAAAGCTTCACCTCTGAAAAACCAAACTTATCATAATTAAATCATAATTAATTGCTCATAACAAAGATACTGTACCTTAATGTCTGGAAGAATTCCTTGTTTGATGAGATCTTTAGAGACTTTAGGAGTCCAGTTCACCTACAAATATATCAAAGAAACATTATTGAATGATTCAAATTTATTATCAAGACAATAACACATGTATTCCTCTGGTCAAAATCAATCCAACCTCACCCAGCTCTTTTTTCCCACCTACCTTAAACCTGCTTGCTAATGAGTAGTCAATGGTTACCTCTCTCTGACCTTCATCCAGAATTCTAAAACCTGTCAATGTGTAAAGAACACAATAAATCACAAGCCTTGTAAAATGAAATGCTTGCCAAATGAATTTGTACTTATTTCAGCTGTAGTTGTTCTCAGCCTCTAGTCTTCTGCCACATGATGTTAGTATTTATAGAAGTGTTCTTCATGTAGCTGATTTCCACTTTTTGACCCTGACAAAACTTTCAGCAGCACACATTTCATGCAATTAATAACTGAAATTTGATATATTTTGATTAGGATTGTGTTGCATAGGCTCGTTCACACAAAATAGGACTAACTCAACAAACTATGATCATGGTAACAGAGTACATACTTAATCCAGTCAACATGTGTCCTACTACACATGGCAACTCTTGTCCATCCTCTACTTTCTTCTTTAGTTTGCCATCAACTGGTTCATGAAACACTTCCAGTTTTGCTGCTTTACTGCTGGGTGTCACCACAATATTCTTTTCCACAGCAGGTACTTCCTTGTGATGCTAGTAACATGTAAATGTTATAAGTGGTTTAAGTAAAACTGTAGTGTAGTTGATTCAAAGAGACTGAAATGCAACATTATAACAAACCTGTAGCTCAATCTTGGCTTTGAGTTTTGAACTTTTGGTGATTTGCTTTAGACTGATATCAGGACCTGTTAATGTTACTTTCCCTGAAGAGCTACAGTCTCCAATGTATGTGGGTAGACCTGGTGTGCCTGTGAGCTGAAACAGAGGTTGTAAAAGACAAATTAGTCAATACTTTAATTGTGTATGGAAACTTCAGAACACTCCCAATGGGCCTCTATTGTTAAAAGCTCAATCATTTCACCACATTACCCAGATACATAAACAAGGTTACACTTCTCTGAACACTGTTGGCAGAGCAAGCATGAAGATCATACAAAGTAATCTTCTACATGGAAAACTGGAGCATGGTCAGCCTGCTCAAACATACATTAGAAGACAATAGAGGATACAAATTTCAGTAAAGACCAGCCACCAAAAGCTATTGAACGTCATGAATTATGGAGATATTCTGTGTTGGAAGTTTGAGCAAGGTGGGCATGGTACACATTTAGGCATATGAGACATAATCAGAAATGTTTTCTACATTTTTTGTATAAAATTTGAAAAACTATATACCACAGTTTGAAACACACAACTAATAATTTGGTTAAAATAGTACCTTGCAGACAACATTAAGTCTAGGCTGAACTGTAAGGTTGCCAGCTTTATCTTGGACTTGCACTTGCAACTGAAGAGAGCTGTTGTTTTCAACTGTGATGTCATCACTGTCAGGAGTAACTACTAATGATTCAGGAGGACCTGTGCGATACATAATGCTCTGGTTAGCAACTGTCACCTAACTGAGAAATTACAGACTACTATAGCCACTGTAGTGTTTATGGAAACAACAAAAATTACAAAATAATAAAGAAGTCCACTTGAAAACCATGATTTCAGTTTTAAGTCAAATTGTCATGAGGTTTTCAGTCTTAAGGGCACACTCTCAAATGGAACTTTGCACCTCCATTACAGCTAGCATCATTGTATAATTCACAAGCTGTTTGGCAGTCACTGTTTTACAACAGTCTCAAGCTGTTTTGTAAAAATTGTTTTACGAGCATTTAAACACACAATCCACTATCTTTTTTCCTTCCACAGATCTAATCGGCATCAACAGTTGCCTTGAATGGGTTCTTGTGGTCAAGTTGCAGGGATTGGGTGTTGGCATACTATCTGGGGATTACTACTGACCTAACCTAAAGACTCTGAACACCTCAAGCACCCACCTTCCATTCACATAAGGCAGCAGAAAAATATATCATAACTGACCACAGGTTTGAGTAACATAGGCCATTACTAATATCAGAGCTAAAGCAAATTCATCTCTACCACATATTCCTCATTATACTTCTCATCCAGCAAATATTTATTCACCTGGTAGTAACCTGATTTTCAAGCTCTGTGAACCTTCTTCAAGACCCGGCAGGGTGATCTTTAGATTGAAGTCCTTCATCAATAATGAAAGAAAATTATTTCCATCTAGTTATTATTTTGTAGGCCAGACAGCATTTTGATAACAGCTCACCTTAAATTTGGGACTATAGATAGTTTCATCAGTGAAAAACATAAAATCAGTATGTATCAAGCCAACTGAGCAAGGTTTGAAATTCAAAGAGAGAAATTGTTAGGTGCTTTGTTGATACATCAACTGATGCAAAAACAATGTAAATCACCTCTCACCTTGCCTGCATGTGACGGAACAGAGCCTAAGGCAATTACACCTTTGACAATCAGGCTGTTTCCTTTCACTGATGTCCCTTGATGAGCAAGTTCCAGACCACTGCCAAACAAAACTATTCTGTTTTAACCACATTACCCATTGGTCTGGAGAAGACTAAGGTTAACTTAACCATTCTTTTTTTTTTTAATCCAGAAGCTAGTGCCAGCTAGTAACAAACTCATTCCCACAGATAGGAAAAACATCATCACAACATCAATTAATTCAATCTCACAATCTAAACCTGCTTGGAATAAGCCTTGAATACACCACTTAACTTGAGAAACAATTAGTGGCATTTTTTGTCAAAACTGAAGACACTTGAGATTCAGCAAGTAGTTGGAGTTTGGTGAGAGGGAAAAGGTTTTTGTCAGAATCAAGGATGATCTCTATATCAAAGTTTCCTACAGAAAATGGTGAATCTTTGACAGGGCTCCAAGTTCACCTTTTTTCAAAGCTGCCATATGGTGACCTTAAATCATGATATGGCTGCCAAAAGTCTCTAGAAAAATACACCCAATACATCATTACAACTTGTACTAAGTCATTAGCCACACAGTAAATCATAGGACTGAGCAGTATGGGTGGCATTTGATTTGGAGACTCACACAGCTTCTCAAGGCCTCACAATTTGGCAGCCAAGGAGGAAGAAGCAACTTTTTGATGAAAATGAAACTTTTAAGTGACTTCCCTTTGACTTCAGACCATGTCAAAGAAAGTTACCAAGATATTTTAACTTGCTATATGACTGCCAAACACAGCCAATGGGTAACTTACTGTGCACCACAAATTTAGTTGCCAAATTTTTCCTAATCATCCCTTGCAACCAAAATCATGATAGCTTGGAATACTATGGTGTTTCAGTGACATGTTGTTGAGCAGAAGTTCTTACCTTGCATTTAAAATTGGACACAACTCCTCTGTTAATTTGGACGGGTTATTAAATTCATCCAACAAATTGAGGGGAATCTTAAGTATGAAAGAAGAGTAATTAGAAAAAGGTTACAGCTGCCAGATCAAAATGTCCAACCATATTAAATTTCATCCTGAGTGAAACCAAATTAGTCGAAAATGTTTCCATACCTGGAAAGGTACTCCAACTCTAAGAGGTGTCTCCAACATTCCAACTGTAAATTTATTTGGGTGAGCCTCTAAACAATAATATTAATAAGCAAAAGAGCCATGTTAGCAAAAGAAATATGATTCTGGACTAAATGCTGGTATGGCAAGGCTGGAAAGGCACTGCTGAGATGAATGAGAATATAACTGCAAACAATAATTAATCTAAAATAGTGCTTTTGTCATGCTTTGTCATTCTACTACAGCAAAGGAAAAACCCAAAAACAAATTGCTTGACAGGCATTTAATTGGCCTAAGCAGTAGTTTATTGCTGACAGCTCAATTCACAAATGTTAGAAACTAACAATTAAGTTCCCAACAAAGACACCATCAAACATGCCTTTGTTGTAGTTGAGACTGCAGTCACAGAAAGGCATGGCCATTTTCAAGATTTTCAAGAAGTAAAAATATTTCTCAAAATCATACAAACAAAACCTTATTTCTTTTTTCTTTAAATTTAAAAGCATAGGTCCAGCTCTAATATCTTTGAGTTAAACTCTGGCAGCCACACACTAAGGAGTTTTTTAACTCCTAGGTTCAAAGGTTAACCAATTAATCTTGCTATACTTCAGGTTAGAGAACAAGAAAGAAGAAAGAGAGCCACTTCACCTGTTACAGTGAACTTGATTCGGTGACAAGGAAGACTCTTGATTGAAGAACCAGCTGAAGTGTCACCCAACAACACTTGAAGTTGGAGAGTATGAGGACCTAAATGTGTAATATTCTCTGCAAGAACAAGTAATCATAATTGATATTTCAGTGACTACTAGTGATATGTTATTAAACATCTGGAGATACTGTACTCTAGAATCAGTGATAAAGATAAAAAAAGATGTTAGTACCCATTTTTCTGAACCAGTAAGGCCAGTTCTTTCCTCCATGTTGGCAGACATGGTTGGTTATCACTTTATCACCATCTTTGTCATTACCTATGAGTCAAAAGAAGATTTTGTGAGTGATAATTAAAACAAAAGATATGTCTTGTTCACATAATTATTTGCTTGCTCCTTTTTTTTTTCAAAATGGTAACAACCAGTGCAAGGGAACATAAAAGGGGCAGACCATTGAAAAGTTGAAGAACAGGGTTCATACCCTTTTTTAGTAACAAATCTTAAGGACTTTTCTAGTACTTTTCCAGTACTATTCCTAGAATTTTCCAGGAATTTTCCAGGACCCATATTGATTCTTCCAGGTCACCAAATTTCAGCTTAAAACCTTTCATTCCCAAGATTTAAAAAATCAATTCTACTTACAGTATTAACACATTTCTAATAACATAAACTATGAAAACTTTATTGCTTGAGTTAAGAACCTGCAGTCTTTTTACTGGACTTTCTAGTCCTGGAAAATGTCAAAATAAAGTTCCAGGACTTTCCAGGTTTTCCAGGACCCCTATGAATACTGGAAGGCCCTAAACATCTCCTTGGAAGATGAGATAGACCTGGCAAGGAAAAAACAGAGTGGAGAAGGCTCACAGCCCAATGTTTCCCACTGCCAGGTAAAAGGAGAACTAATTTTGAGTGAAATGGACCAGGCAGCTTGCTCTCAGTCTCCCTACAGAACCATACCAATATTATGAAAAGTACTTCTCTATCTGTGGCTTAGCAAGACAATATATCTATTTTTTGACTTGGCAAGACATCATAGCTTAACCCTTTTACTCACAAGATCTCAATAGTAATTCTCCTTACTGTCTGTTATACAAGTCTTGTAATGTTAGTTTTGTTAATTTGGTCTTGGATCAACTAATAATCCCCTGACTGATATTTGTATTAGTTCTCACCACTTGTCTGCATGATATTGTATTTATATTGTAAGGAGAAGTTCTGTCTTGGTCATTCATGGGAGTTAAAGGGTTAAGCTAATATATCTGACCTTGAGGCAGTCACTCAGCATAGCAACATACCATGCCAGATGACCTTTAGTTCAACCAACAATCTTCTCCTGTCACCAGGCACTTTGTTGACTGATTCTCCTCTACCATTGTGAATATCAACCCTAATAGCACCTGTCCAAATGATGACAAAAAAGTGTTTTAAAAATTTCCAACACATAACCACTGCACTTGTACACTTGAGGTGGATAAAGCTGAAGGCCTCTCTCTAAGAGACTGAACTATTTTCAAAACATTAAAAAAAAACAGAAAGGTCAAATGTTTAAAGACTTATTAAGACTGATTTTGTAAAAAGAAACATACTCCAAACACCATATGATCTGAATATCTCTACCATAAAAAAAAACACAAGAAATTGTGACATACTCAAGTAATAAAGGGGGTAAGTTTCTAAAGAAACTGTGGTGCTGCCTTGGTGGGAGAGTATGGCAGGTAATTTAGTGTAAACGACTGAGTTGAAAACGTAAATTGGCCACTGTAAAGGATAAAAAAAGCTGACATATTGAGTGGTAGCCCTTCATCAGAACGATTGTCAATTGCTCTGACAAAGGGCTGATGCTCAAAACATCAGCTTTTTTTACCCTTTACGGAACTCAAGTAGTAACTTTTTTTCACCTTCTCTTGGAGAACTGTTTGAGCAGTTAGAAGCACAGAAAATATATTTCTTAATCAAATTATGTTTTCAAGTTATAACTAGAGTAACAGCTGTTGGTAGACTGCACATTACAGTTGTACATACAAATTCATTACACTACTTGTATGAAGTAGCTTATAGAGGGGTGGTGTCTAGAGTCAAATTCTTTGGCATAATGGGGGGGGGGGGGTTAGGAGAAGTTTTAGAAATTTTAAAGACTTCAGCAGGAAGCAAATTATTGTAAACCCTGCTTGAGCAAAATTCTCTCTTGAGATTGATTATGGTACATGATGACTGATTCATGTTTTCCTGAGGGCAGCATTCATACCTATGATGATTCACTCTGTTATCAGTACAATGTTCATACCTATGGTGGTTCCAGCTGGTATTTTAGAGTTAGGTTCAAGTTTGTCGTTCTCTGGCCACTCTAACACCAGTTTACTTGGTAACCTTAAATGAAACATTGTGTCAAGATGTTGCAGAGTTTTATAGTAACATGCTCAAGAAAGATATTTTGTTGAAACCTCTAAATCTGTCAATTATTTTGTATACTTAATGGTCACAGAGTTATTTGTCAAAGCTGGACTACAAAGAATTCCTTGGCAGTAAGATTTAGCCAAATTCAGATGGGGAACTATAGATGATTGATACATAGGTTTAAATATGTTTCCCAAATTTGCATGGTCAAAGTGCTTCACTTTTCCAGCACTATTTTGCATCTGCCCACTGAGGATAACACAACAAAGATCCAATAAACACTAAAAGTTTTTTCCAGGGGGACAGCCAAGCAGAGATTAGGTTCTATTCCACAAAGAATAAGTAATATGAGCCTCAGATTTTCGATACAAAGAAAACAATGAACATCACTGTGAAGATTTCATCAAAGTAATGCATGCAAAATTCAGATCAAATGTTCATCTTCATTGTTAAGAGCACTTTCTAGAAGTTTGTGAAAAAGTTCTCATGGTGATTTTGAAGTGTTGCAGGTAAAATTTTTCATGGTAAAGAGAAGAGTTATTTGTTTTGAGTCTTACTTTGCTTCTTCCTCATCAATAAACTTTTTGATCAAGGCAGGGTTCAGCATTCGATCTAGCTTTGCCAGTGCGAAGAACTTGGTATCACCATACAAAGAAACTGGCTCCTGTTGAGGAACACAGACAGTGTCATATCATATTTTATTAAGCATGACAATATTGAACATTTAAACAGTACAAACCTGCACTATTTCCATTTCTCCTCCAGTAGCAAATACATCTCCATCATGATCACCAAAAAGAAGAAATCTCTTTACCGTCCCACAAATCAAAGGTAGTGTTCTTTGTGTCCTTATCTAGTCAAGAAAAACATTTGAAAAATATTCTTTCTACCTACTTTTATTACATTGAAAAATCCTTTTGACCTGAAGGTACCTAGTAGCTAGAGTACAACAACAAAGAACAAATTGTAAATTATGTTTTTGAAAAAAGGCCTGTGTTTGGTGGCTCCTTCCTGGTATTTTTCTCAGTGGAGGAGAGCTGAACACAAGCCAATAGTAGTCAAACAAAAGTCTGGAAGAACCTGGTGTAAAATATGTGTCCTCCAGATCTATGAAAACACTTTTGAAATTTTTCAAGTGATGATAGCAGGACATGTTTATTACATGTATATTTTATGGTAACCATAATTTGTTTCTTTCTTATTGTTAGGAAGTGCATTAAATAGAGTTACTGTATGAGCAGGGATATCTTATTCTTGTGTAAAAATTCAGGTCTTTAACATGGTACTCACCAGCTGTCCAACTTTAAAGATCTTTCCATCCCACTCAATAGAATTAAAAACACACCAAGGACTCTGGTTTCGCTTCTGTGGCAGGTCAGGACGTTTTATTTGACCTTGAAACCCTAAGAACTTGACCTAAATTTAACAATTAGAGGTCAGTGGATTTAAAACAAGATATATAAATTAAAAAAACAACAACAACATGTGAATAAATAAGAGATGCTTTTCTTATGTACCTGTTTGTCATGATTTTCATGACATTCTCTGACCCAATCATAAAATGCTCTTGAAATGTTGACTCTTTGCTCCTTAAAACAGAAATGTAGCAACAATTTCATCAACAAGTGACTGTTATTATATCAAAATTATTTTAACTTCATCTATAATATACCTGTCCTAGAATGACCCTGCTGAAAATGGTGTTCTTGTCTTTAATTTTGACCTCTAAATCCATAAATGTCAGTTTGTTTGTGCTGACTTGAAATGCATCATTTGTCCACAAACAACCGGAAAATCTGCAAAGTTGATGAAAACTTTTAAGTTTTATATAATATTAAAATATTTGGATATTTGGATTGGATCATTACTAAATATACAATTCTGAAGACAGACACAAAACAGAAAAAACAAGAAATTGTATTGAATTTCAGAAGTTTTAATCTTTATGATAGTAGTATTCCAATTGCATTTGTATGCTTGATATTTTTTCACATCCTAGCACCATGACAGTGATCTCAATACTTGGTTTTAGAATCTGCAATTCATTAAATAGTCTAGAGAACATAAAATCTTGTAAGATACTCACCTGTGATAACATTCCAAGGGAATTGTCCACTTCTTTGGAGGCTGGCACCATTCAAGACTAACCAAGATAATAAAATAAAGGCATCAGAAGAGTAACTGCTTTGTCACTTTATGACAGCTAATCAAATTGTTAATGGCAAACTTACACATCAATGTTAGTATATGGAATGAGCCTTCCATTCCAGTAACACTCAAATATTGGACGGCTTCCTCTGGGTGCTCTGCTGTCCTTTTCCAATGGATCAGCCAGTTCTTCAGCATTGTCAACAACTGTTTAGGGAATGATACAGACTAAGCTTAAATTTGATAGAGGGATATTGGTATCAGTTAGAGGTAAACAACTGAAGATAATGGTATCAAAATATTGATGGGTCTTCACTGGCAAATTTTACCTGGAATTTCTCCTTCAAGAGTCGGGTATGTTTCTCTGTCATAAAGGAATGGATGATAGCGCAGCACACCTTCTACCACTCCTCCTGATTCAGCACGAGCACGGAATTCAAACACAGAAGCTGCTGTCCTTATGTACTGGGTCTGCATGTCATCATCAATATCTCGTAGTTGCATTCTCTTGGCCTGTTTACCTCTTTCAATCAGAGAAACCTATAATGAATGGTATCAAGCTCTGATCAATGTCTTCCTCTAAACTGCTATATTCTAACAGCCTTAATTACTTGTTCCAATATATGTTAACTTCAAATTTTTCCATTGTTCAGTATTATTTATTTTTTTGAACAAATACATCTTTTATATCATAATGCAAATAACAACATAGTAAGTTTAAAACTTTATTAAGTGAACTGTAACCCAATGTATGTTTCTGTTCAGTTTGCTTTTGCACGGTTACAGGATTTTGATTTAATTCCACTTTGTTATTTCAAGTTATAATAACATGAGCAAGGCTGGAAAAGACAGTCCATTACAGGATCTCAGTCTGTGTCAAACAATGATCTGTTACTCTCATAACAGATTAAAATGTATTTCAAGTAAAATGGTTTACTTAGTCCAACACCATGGTTTAAAAAGAGCAACTGTTAAAAATAAGAAACATTCCCAAACAAACTTACATGAATATCAATATTCCTGAAAGGACTTGCAGTGGTTCCTCTTCCAACAGGCTTCTCATTTCCACGGGGACCATGAATGTAGTAGTGATATATGTGCCTTTAGAATATTATAGACATGACAAGATTCACCATGTGATCATGAGATGAAAACTGTGCAAGCTAAAGCAGTAGAATCAAATATAACTTATATCCCAACCATTTAATTATCCATTAAAATATTTTACTTACGCCAGTTGTCTGCACCATTGTTTGAAATGTGTCTTCAAATAAAGAATATGTTCTGGAGCTATTCCTGTAATAACTACTGCAGTGAAACTCTCCTTCTGAACCTCTTCCTCTACTAATTTCTTCACACTTTCTTCATCTTCTGGAATGTGTTGGTGATCTCCAGCCTACAAGAATTTTATTTCACAATATCATATTAATTCATGCTTTTAAGAGCAAATGGTTAGTCCTCTTTCAGTATTTTACTGATATAATTTAACATTTTTCAGTATGAGAGCTTTTGAATTCTTTCTGTTTAACTTACCCTCCTGTTGAGAATGGCTCCCCCATAGATGGACTGTTTCTTTTTTTCTCTTCTCTCAAATTCAGCTTGCGAAATACAAAGTTCATGAATATCACTGCAGTCTCTGGATTTAGTAATCATCTGAAAAACAAAATTTTTATATCCTGAGGATGTGAGGTAACAAGAAAGTACAAACCAATAGTCACCTTCAACACCTGTTAACAAATGTCTATGGGATGGAAACTGCTAAGTATGTAGATTACAGTTGTCTTGTGTATTTAAGAGAAAAAGTACAGTTCAATGTTTTAAAAAATAAATCATTAGTACCTATTATCACTTATCAATAGTTGCACTAATTCAACAGTAGCATTAATTTCAATTATTCAACAATAACAAGAATTATCATCCTTGATTATCTAGGAAACTACATTTCACATAATCAACTTGCTTTCATATCTCAAGGTATCATAGCAATCATTGCAGAAATGCCTGGTTTAGTTTAGTTTAGTTTAGTTGTTGTGACCTGACCCACTGCACGCATTCCAAGATATGAAGTAATTTTAAGCCTAACATAACATTTGTATCTCTGTTATCACATCAACAATGACAAAATTGTAGTAAAATGATCAAGTACATACCCTTGTGGCATCTCCAATAAAGAATATGGCTTGTTTTCCACCAACACCAAAGTAAGAAATATCACTGTTTAAAGACCTTGGCACATCTCCTACACTGTGATATCAAAGATTTACAATGTTCATGTTACAATATCCAAAGGTATTGGTGATTGAAACTGAAGTGAGCTTTGTATTGAATTGTTCACTTACACCTTCTTTCCAGTCTGGCGATTGAACTTTGACAGCCTGTAAATAGCCCAGTTGTTGAGTTCTTTTGATGTCATGCCAGCTCCATTATCAAGGACACACACTACAGCTTTTCCAACGGAATCATCAAACATCTATAAAAGAAAAAAAAGTATAGGGAATACATGTCTGTATCATTAAACCATTCTAAGAGAAAATAAAGTGAGAAATTAACAAATACATCCCAAGTTGCTGTGTGTCTATTACCCAATAGATTACTGATGATATCAAAATATGGTAAGAAGATAAAAGGGGCATGTGAGGCACTGTTGAGTGTGTCACTGATGTGAAAGCAAGAAATGATATGAATTAAAAACAAGTGAATTGCCTGAGGTGCCAGAAAATGTTAGTCACCTAGTATTTGTGTTGGTTTTGCATCTTATTGTGTAATAAAGCATCATGAAAGCAAGCAAGGATCACTATTAAAATCAAATAGAAAATTAAAAAAAACATAAAAAAAGATTACACAGTTGTACAGCATGGTGGAACTTGAGACAACTTTAAAACATATTTTTTATTATCATACTAGAAGCCAAAAGCCATACCAATCTAATTTCAATTTCTCTGGATCCATCATTTTCTGCAGTAGCTGCCATAGCATTGTCTACAAGTTCAGCAAAGGCAAATGCTGAAATAAAAGCAAACAACACATTAAGTCCAGAATACCATTGGTATCTCAAACTCATTTA
This sequence comes from Pocillopora verrucosa, assembly GCF_036669915.1. Classification (NCBI taxonomy): domain Eukaryota; kingdom Metazoa; phylum Cnidaria; class Anthozoa; order Scleractinia; family Pocilloporidae; genus Pocillopora; species Pocillopora verrucosa. Next base: position 27,674,113 of record NC_089316.1, on the reverse strand, counting down.
CCAATGTCTTTTTCTCAAATAAAAAGACAAAACAAAAAAAATATAAAAGAAAAACATTTACATTTCATCACATTTGGCCAAAAAAAAGAAATTCTTAAATCATGAGCTAAAGATCGCTAGATTGTAAAGAACTAAGGGGTAAAATTTCCGCACAGCCCCATACTATTGTAAAACAAATCTGTTTTCTCAACGGCAATGTATTGTTTTTGTCATTGTTTTCTCTATCCAAGACCCTAACCAATTTTACCAACGAAGGTAACAGTAATTGCTTAGGGTCAGGGTCAGTGTTTGGACTCTGCCTGTACTATAATTGTGATCATCATTACTATCAAAATTATTGCGGTTAGTATCATTATTATTATCATTATACTTGATAAAAACAATAATTACATTTATGAAAGATATTATGAGAAAAATGTAAGTCGCATTGAAGGTAGAGTCATTCCCTAACCCTGACTAAAAGAATAGAAAAGGAGTTTTTTATATATTCTACAGTTGCTAATTAAATAATACAATTTGATTATACTTACGTAATGGGTTTTGTCCTTCGCTAGCATAATATTCATACATGCCACTTTTGACCAAAGTGTCATAATGAGGGATATATTCCACCTTCTCCTCCGTTGGAGCACTCAGTTCTTGGTTGGACGATGTCAAGATATACAGTGTTTCATTACCATCAACCAACTCTTCTGTCAAATGACAAAAGTTAGCGGAAAGAGGTATGAACAAATGTCAGGTTACATTTTAAAAATTGATCTTACAGCAAGATGCAACGGCACCAAGTTCCTCTAAAAACGAGTTCAAAAAGAAAGTTGAATTTACTTCTGAAACACATAATCATCATTCAAGATGTTTAGTGTTGCCATACCATAAGTCCTGTCATCCAGGATTTCCTGTCGATTTGTTGTCACTATCACAAATGTTTCGTTTTCTGGGATATTGAAAGCCTGTAAAATAAATTTACATCTTTTAAATAGTAACAGGTTACCTGTAATTAAAATGACTTTCAACAACAATAGAACACTTTCAAAAAACTTCAAGAGTTCAACAACTTTAACTTACCACTCGGGTCTTTTCTTTGAAAGTGTTAAAATTGAATATGCCGCCTAACTGGATCTTCTCTTCCGGCCTGCTGCCAGCTCTACGATCATAAATAAAAACGGCTGCATCCTCGTCGCTTTGCTCAGAAGATGAAGTATCGTCTTTATTTGACGATTTCATTTCCTCGCCGGAAAAACTCACACAAGGACAATAATTTCAGTGCAAACTTCGTGCTCACGAGAGCTACACGCTTCCAAAACACTGCTGAAGAGTTTATTCTAATATAACGATTTTTGTAATTGGAAGAACGATCTATATCCAAATTTGGAGGCTATTTATCCAATCAGAGCATGCCTAATAAGAGGTTAGCGCGAACAGGTCCCGGATAAGAAAGCGTGACAAAAAGGTTTCGAAGTTTTCTTTATTTAGGTTAAATAATGAAATGATGAAAAGAGCCATGAAGTCAATGTTTTTTTAACTTTTCAGCTCGAATTTTATGTTAATCTGAATAAGAACTTTGATACAAAGTAAAGTAAATTTATTGTGTAGATTATATATATTACTGCTAACTTGAGAAAAAATAATGCTGTCCCTCTGATATTATTGACGACAAGCATTGATTGAAGAGGACATTTCTTGTCGAGAAAAAAACACGAAACTGCCCACAATGCAAAAAGGGATAAATCTTAAGAATTATTGCGTGACTTTGTGGAGAAGGAGGGAAACTGGATCGACTGTATAAATTCCCACGTGACTTCCTGTTCCTTCTCTCCGCCATATTGAATTTCGTGAACAAAAGTTCGGTCAACGTGGCCTCCTTCAATTTGTAATTTTTTACAAGTTGTAAGAACTCTGCTTTGCAGTTTTCCTTTTATCCTGAGCCTTTAACACTCACGGATAAGATGAAGCTACAAGAGAGCGGCTTCCAAGTGCCATCTTTTCTGCCTCGGTTATCGTACGAGAAGCAGGACACCTTACTTAAACTTCTCATATTGTCCATTTGTGCTGTTTTGTGTGAGTACGAAGATTGGTCATGCAGTACGGTTTACCTAGTTGTGCAGTTTATTGGCTGTTGTTAGATCCTCGATCGAATATTGTATAGGGGTCATGTTATGGGAAAATATTGTAGAATTACTTTATTCAAATGGTACACGACTGTTATTGTTACGCTGGCTGAGTTTATGTAAGCTTAAAAAATTCAGACTCGACAGTCAGTCATTACCTGAAGCCGAACCGATCGCAAGATTGAATGTGTTTGTCTGATTGTCAAAATCTAAATTATCGAGATATTATTTCAGTCATAAACCACGGAAGGTATCATGGAAATTTCACTCATGATCGTTCGATAATCAAGAAATTGGTCTAACTTGAAATGTGATTTGTTGTGCTCCTGTGTTCATGATTTTTTTTCTTCATGTCCACAGCATTCTCCACAAGGTTGTTCTCTGTGTTGCGGTTTGAAAGTGTTATTCACGAATTTGATCCGTAAGCTTTTTTTCAATAATCTTTTCGTAACTACTCATTCACGAAACAAAGAAGTAGTAGATACAGTGAGGTGATTGTTTGCTTAGCTGCAATTGTAGGGGGTTTTGTCCTCATAACCGTGATGTTTATGCGTCTTTAGTATTATTACATTAATTTTGAGAAAAAAGTTTAAATCCTGAATAATTTCTTTTAGAGAATACTGGTTTTTTATTTCCAGGCAATTGAAAAAATGTATAAAATGTATAAAAATGATTCTTTTCATTAATGTGGATAATTTTTATTCTTATTGTTTTCCATTTCTTCATTTGTAACATATGCGTCATTTGTATGTGCTGTTTTTTTGTTCATGACTAGCCTTTTACAAATTTTGGACTGGATCTTTTTTATTAAACTTAAACTGAGAAGGGTCTGTAGGATCTGATTGATTTTATAGACAAGAATGTCTGGGCTTAATAAATAATTGCTGCTCTTGTTTTGCAGTTATTTTAATTATAGAACCACACGGTTTTTAGCTGAGGAAGGATTTTACAAATTTCACAACTGGTTTGATGACAGAGCATGGTATCCACTGGGTAGAATAATTGGTGGCACTATATATCCAGGTGATATGGCCTATCAAAATGTTATCTCTTTTGTTTCCACATTCCATCAGACACATCACATTTAGTAGACAAAGGTGCCTTTAAATATCTAGAAGATTTAATGAACAGATTTATTTTAATTCTCGCAGGGCTCATGGTAACATCGGCCGTCTTGTATCACTTCATGAATTTCTTTCATGTCACAATTGACATCAGAAATGTTTGTGTTTTTCTGGCTCCTTTGTTTTCTTCATTGACCACCCTGGTCACTTATCATTTGACTAAAGAACTCAAGGTATGTAGTTCTACTGTGTATAGCTGGCCTGTCATTTTTGCTTTCCATTTGTCTTACTATTGTTTATTAACACTACTAAGTCATTTTTTTTTTCAGCATATCTTGCTCAAACATTTAAATGACATGATTTTCCTTTATACTTAGAAATGTTCTATGTCACATCAAAATTAAGTTTGCCATTTAGAGTTGGGAATTAGGAAGATGTCTTTTCCAATGATTTCAGTTTTTTTCTTTTAAAGGAAAGGATAAAAAACTTGCAATGTTTGAGTTTACTTTTTATTGGGTCAGCACCTACTGCTTTTTTTTTTAGCTATCTCTTCAAGAGTTTAATTGATATTTGTATTTACTGACAGGATGCTGGGGCAGGATTAGTAGCAGCAGCTATGATCTCCATTGTTCCAGGTACAATGGTTTCTGTTGTGCTTTTTAAAGAAACTTCTAAACTTTGGGATCACTTAAAAATCAAAGAAACATCACAGAACTTTTTTTTTTTCATTTTGATAATTGTTTTAATTGTTTTCTTTTCAGGTTACATTTCTCGATCAGTTGCTGGGTCATATGATAATGAAGGTATTGCCATCTTTTGCATGCTGCTTACTTATGCATTGTGGATTAAGTCTGTGAAGACTGGCTCACTGTTCTGGTCAACCATGTGTGCTTTGGCTTACTTCTACATGGTGAGTGAATTAAATGCAACTTTTATAATAATCATTTATCTCCTCACTTCATTATTAATGTGTAATAAAGGAAGTTTATGTGTGTGAAGTCAAGTCACTTACTTGTTTCTGGAAACAAAGTCATAGAACCTACAACAGGTTATATCATTAATTATCACAACACAGTAGATTGAGCTTTTGTTTTGAATTTCTATTTTTCAGGTTTCCTCTTGGGGCGGCTATGTGTTTCTTATCAACTTGATTCCTCTCCATGTTTTGGCTCTGATGATCACTGGCAGGTTTTCACACAGGATCTATGTTGCTTACTGTGCAGTAAGTACTTTCAGTAATGTATAGCAATGTCCTTAAGGAATATCACATTCAAATGGCCATTATCATATATTCCAAGGTTGTATGAAAATTTAGTCCTCTTAGGGAGCACCATTTTCAGGTGACTTATTGTAACAATCTTTGACCCTCATGTTTATCTGGAGTCAAAAATTAAACATTTACACTCTGAATCTTCATTGTTTGCCTGTCATGACATTCTCCACTTCCAACCCCTTCCTTGCAGTTTTTATTTATTTACATCAGAATTTTCATGTTATGAAAGTGATCATTGTATTGTATTTTCCAATTTCAGGTTTACTGTTTGGGAACCATTTTGTCCATGCAGATCTCATTTGTTGGATTTCAGCCTGTACAATCCAGTGAGCACATGGCGGTAAGTATTTTTTGGTTATGTTTTCTTTTATCTGCGCTGACATTCACCTTTAATTCCACATATTTTTGCTCTTTACATGCAGGCCTTTGGTGTGTTTGGTCTGTGCCAGATCCATGCCTTTGTGGACTATGTTCGTGCACGTATGCCTAAAGAACACTTTCAACTGTTGTTCAAGAGTGTTGTGCTTGTTGCAGCAGTCGGTGTCTCAACTGTTGGTGGCATACTCACTTTCACTGGTAAAATCTCTCCCTGGACTGGCAGGTTTTACTCCTTGTTGGATCCATCTTATGCAAAGAACAACATTCCCATCATTGCCTCAGTTTCTGAACATCAACCTACAACATGGTCATCATTTTACTTTGATTTGCAACTCATGGTGTTCATGTTTCCTGTTGGACTCTACTATTGCTTCTTCAAACTCACTGATGCCAACATCTTTATCATAATGTATGGAGTTACAAGCATCTACTTTGCCGTAAGTGGAGACATCCTGACACGTACAATAAGATATTTAGATATATTTGTTATCAGCTTATCTGTAAGGAATCATAGATGTATGTCTATTTGATATTGCTCATGCAATTCGAACTCTTTAAAATTTCACTGGATACACCCAGCCTGTGAACAGTATGGTCAAACCTTCCTGTGAGTGTGCTTGTCAAGGTTTGTGTCTTTACTTAATTTTCATTGTTTTTCACTGAGTTTTTCTCAATATCCCTTGTGTTTTATTTTGGTTTTTTTTTTCAGGGAGTTATGGTTCGTCTAATGTTGGTGTTGGCTCCAGTAGCTTGCATTCTCTCAGGAATTAGTGTATCTACAATCCTCACAACATACATGAAGGTAAATACAGTGAATGCCCAAAATAGCATGCAGCACTTAAATTTTTCTTCTTTTTGTTTTGTTTTGTTTTGTTTTGTTTTGTTTTGTTTTTTTTTAACTTTGAATCATTTTGTTGTGTTAAGTATTTGAAAGCTTTCCACATTTATTCTACTTCTTCTCGTTATCAAGAATTTAGATGTTTCCCGCCGTGACCGTAAAACTGCAAAGAAAACCGACCCAACATATCCAATCAAGAATGAAGTGGCTACAGCAATGGTGGGCCTCATGTCTTTACTACTCATCACCTACACATTCCATTGTACTTGGGTCACATCAGAAGCTTATTCTTCACCGTCAATTGTACTCTCAGCCAAACAACATGACGGCTCCCGAGTTATCTTTGATGACTTCCGAGAGGCTTACTACTGGCTCAGACAAAACACTCCAGAGGTAGTTTACCTTTCAGTTTGTTGTCAATTGGATAACCATAGTAGCAAATAGGGTTTGATTGTGTCATGGTATTGCTGGTATTAAAACAGCAACTTATATTTTGTAATACTGTTATTGTGTTTATTTCAGGATTCTAAGGTGATGTCTTGGTGGGATTACGGTTATCAGATCACTGCTATGGCCAATAGAACTATATTAGTAGACAATAATACATGGAACAACACACACATCTCCAGGGTGGGGCAGGTATGTTCAAAATACTCTTATGGCCAATAGAACTATACTAGTAGACAATAACACATGGAACAACGCATGCCTCTTCAGGGTGGGGCAGTTATGTTCAAAACACTCCTATAGCCAATCCAACAATAATGCATGGAACAACACACACATCTCCAGGGTGGGGCAGGTATGTAAATATCCCAGTCCATATCTAGTACCTATAATCCTGTTGAGCGTGGTTTGTAGGTCTCGCTTGTGGACGACATCAATGCCTTCAATTAAGTTTGTGAACTGATGTCCTTGTATGCTCATCATTTGGTCTGTCTGTTGAAGGCAACACTTAAACCTTGATCTTGAACTGATGCCAGGTTAGGTTTAAATGGTGAACTTTTCATGAGCTGAATCTCGTACTTTGATTTAAATAATTGAAAACAATGACTGAGCTGTTCTTCCTAGTTGGCTTATCCAGGAATTTAGAGTTCAGAATGGCTTTGTTCTGGCTCTGAACTTTCTATGTGCCAAACCTTATCTATGATTATTGTTATTAAAACATATTTAGAAACACAAATCCTGCACTCTTTTTCAGGGAAAGGGCTTTGATGGCTAATTGAGTTTAGTTTCTGAAACAACAGCCTTTCTTTTTGAGGTTGGGGTGGTCCAAATTCGAATCTAGTCCAGCCTATGAAAAGTTGGGCATCCTAACAGGGCCTTGGTTTTCAAGTGGTAGCCTCATTTGTGAGGGCATCTAGTTAATGTAAAGTGATCAGTTAAACTATTGTGGAACATTGCAGGCCATGGCATCAAGTGAGGACAGAGCATATGAGATCATGAGAGAACTGGATGTGAATTATGTGTTGGTTATTTTTGGTGGTTTGACTGGATATGCATCAGATGGTAAGGGTGCAGATAATGATTTGTCTTTACAACAAAATCCCCTTAGTTTTCATCCATTGAGTGCTATGAGAATTCTAAAATTTATTTCATTCCTTTTTGGCATCAGTTTGGCCCTGCTTGGATATGTTGTACACTCTTCAAACAACTGGATCCTGATAAGTGATTGTGGGATGTTTTTTTGTGTCTTAGATATCAACAAGTTCCTGTGGATGGTCCGTATTGGAGGCAGCACTGAGAAAGGTCGGCACATCAAGGAACATGATTACTATACACCTGCTGGAGAGTTCCGTATTGACAGGGGTGGTTCCCAGGTCTTGCTCAACTGTCTTATGTACAAGATGTGTTACTACCGGTTTGGTTCTGTTTACACGGAGCAGGGTAAGTACCTACCCACCCACCCCTCCCTCTCTAATGCAAAGCTTGACTGTATTATGTATGTTAGTTTGGTTGAATCAACTGAGTTGTGAAAGTAACTTGACCACCATAAAGAGTTTCTAGAGCATTAGCCCTTCATCATTTGCTCTGGCAAAGTTCTAATGCTTGAAACGTCAGCTTTATAAACTATTTGTGATTGTCAACTCAGTCAATAAAACCAAATTTATCTCATAATACGCTCACCACTGCAGCTCCACAATTAATTTAGACACTTGGCCCATTTATTCATTTTAATTGCTATGTGACCTGAGTTAGACCCTAACTGCTGTTTACATTCATCTTGTTGACTTTTTTATTTGCTTAGGAAAACCCACTGGTTACGATCGTGTGCGTAATGCGGAGATCGGAAACAAGGTATGTCAGTCTCTAGCTTCAGTATTAAAACTGTGCACGATAATTTCTCAGCCGTGACTGTTATAGGTTGTATACCATGTCTGATTTATGTAACATGCAACCAATCATGCAAACATATCTTATACATCACTGGACTGTAATAAAGCACAGCACCTAATGTATAACTGTCAGGTACAACCATAAAACTCCATGACTTGTACAAATCAATTTTTTGTTGTTGTTGTTGTTTTTGTTTTTTTTTTGCTTGTAGGAATTCGAGCTGGATGTGTTAGAGGAAGCTTACACCACTGAACACTGGCTTGTTAGAATCTACAAAGTAAAAGATCTTGAAAACAGAGGTTCTTAGAATTCACAAGCTCACGTTTTTTAAATCCAAGTATTGCATTAGATACTAATGCCCATGTATGTCAAGGTTGTTAGTTGTTAGACAATTTCAAGCAACAAGTGAATAAAATTACAATTCCAAGTTTCATTAGTCGTTAAATCTATTTGAGGCTTTGTTTATATGAGGTAATTGATTCTTTGTATATTTGCTTCTTTTCTGGAAGTTTCTCAAAGCGTTCCCCAGTAAAAGCGTTATCTTTCCGCAGTAAACTTGCCCTATACTACCATCTCGCCAGGAGGCTTGGAAAATCCACTATAATAGAACACCTGCAGAGCTTCACGCGATTTTATATTATCAGGGTGTTCGTCAGTGACATAAGAATGGAAGGGTACCAATGAACTCCTTTTAAGGAATCTTTCCCGGCCACTCAGGTAACCAAACGATTAAGCTGGTCAGTTTTTTCCAGGCTCTGTTCAGCAGGTCAGCTGTTCTGATCGGTGCCATAACTAAATGTGCAGCATCATGAGAAGGCCAGTGTGCATAACACGATACCAATACGCCATCAACAAATAAAGTGCCTTGCCTTGTTAAGGGGGCATACACACCTTTCATTGTCATATGTGTAATTTGTGTAACTGTGTCGAAAATTGGGCCGCTTCCATTCAGTATAAGTAAATCTCCCATTTTAATTTCTGAGGCAAAAACAGCGGATATAAATGACGTATTTGTTTCCTTTCTGAAAATCAGATGATGTGCGGACAACTTAATGCTGTTTCTGTCTTGGTTTGAGGTTGTAAAATTGTGCCTCAGCATCGATTTCCTTATGCAGAAAAGTAATAACCTCGCTGAACTTGCTCTCTCCATTAGTTCCCAGCGTCTGCACTTTGTCCCCGACTTTCAAATGACTCATAGGGATGCTCGCACCAGACTCCATCGTCACTTGAGAAATGGCGGGGAAACACAGGCGGCGCGGCTGTACACGGATTGGACGAGAAGACAATTCTGGAAAGTAGCCAATTATTAATGGTCACTAAATCATACTGATAAACCGAGAAATGATTAGAAAATTTAGTTTCACACAAACCATAATCCCAAATCTGTAAACAAAGTTGGCTCCAGATTTGCCGACTCCATCTTCACAGTCCACTGATGAACCGTCCCGTCCGAAGGTTTTCTCGCCCCCGGGACCACTCCAACATTCCGTGTAGTACTGGATTCCAAAGACTTTGAAGCCTCTCTCTCGGGCTTTCTCAGCACATGCTATCACGGTCTTGTTAACATCTTTGCGATCGATAGTGCCTCGGAAGTTTGCAATAAGTTCCGGAAGAGGTCGTGGTTTTACGTAAGAGTCTCGGTAGCAGCCTACAGGGGGTGTTGTCCAAGAGCTTGCTACAAATTAAGAACCCTAACTTAAAGGTGTAAATTAACCGTTCAAAGGATTGGAAGAACAGATTTAAAAAAAAATGAAAAAAAAGATGTAAATGCCAGTCGCGACGAAAACTTACAATGATTGGATGTGGAAGGGGCAGTTGTTGTTGTTAAATTTTCTTGAGCTTGGGTGGAATTACCCATGGTAACTGAGGCAATCGTGGTAACATCCTCGGTTCCATGCGGCCATGGAAGCGGAGTGACGACAAGGTCCAGGGAACTAGTGCTAGGCCTTGTGGTGCTGATGTTCTGAGCGGCTGAAACAGGCCACGGTACATTACATCAAGGGAGAAAAAAATGTATGAAACTACCTGGCAGGGCAGTGGTATACCTTACAATCGCGGCTCCGGAAATAAACTGATCTCAGAGTTGAGATCACTTATGTAATGCACCGTCTTCAGAGAGTTAGGCGTTAGTACATTGCTAACACGCAGAAGAGTTCCTCTGATCAGAGCGAGTTTCACCAGAGTATAGACAGTAAACCGGGACTGCTCTGGTTTTGCCTTACTCTCCTCTTTAATTGATCTAGAAGCAGTATTCCTGTCTCCACCAACCAGATGTAAAATGAAAACCTATCGCAAATATTTGGTGTTTCCCGTGCCGATGTTATCTTTGCTTGTTTTTACACCGAATTCTTAGGGGGTTCCATGGGATGTTATCTTTTTCTCTGGATTGGCCAGAGGTTACTTTGATTTGGACCTCTCAATCGAAAAATGTACTGTATAGCCTATGAAAAATATGGGCTACGTAATTCTTACAAATACTCACCTGCGTTCCATGGCACCAAATGGATGAGGAACAAAACACTAAGACAATTGTAACTATTCATTTGATTCCCGTTCATCCAAGTTTGATAAAAAGGACCGCCGACTGAATTAAAACAGACATATTAAATATCATTTACTGTAAGACTCAAGTAAGAGATTTCCCTATAAAAGCCCAAGAACGCGGATCACGATTTCTCTTTGACTAATTTAACCACTTTCCCAAGTCTTTGTTGAAGAGGAAAAAAAAACAGATTAACGACTGAGTGATTCAGTCAAATTTGGGACACTAATACCTCTTCCATCCAGAGTATCTAGAAACCGTATCTTATTATTATTACTACGGTGATCTGCCATCTCCTTTTCAAATGACAATACTTCGTCCGTAACTCACACTGTTGTTTGGCCTAAAGATATCAGACGTACTTACCTTAAGTGTTATCTCCACTAAATGTCGACAACTCTCCTGACAATGGAAGCTGTGACTCCTCTCTCAGCATGTGGCAAATTATCTATTTGTTCACGCCTGTTGCGCGCACTTCTGATTTGACTGACGCTTTCATAAGTATATATTGTAACCAATATATTACCAATAATTTATATTCATTTCACCGAAAGCTCCTCTTTCAAAAAATTCTGCGGTCTAATTAAAACCAATTCTAATTTATTTCGTACTATCGAATGTTCTAATAGTCTACAGTAAAACCTAAAGCCTTTGTTCTTAAATTATTCACATACATATCATGTAAAACGAGACGATTTAAAAAAACAATCAATTTGAAAGAAGTTGTGATTTCAAGTCGATCTTCCAAATCGTTGTTGAAAGAGGTTTATAGGAAAAACTTCTTAATATATCGTTGATGAGCTTTTTTTTGTCGCCTTAACCCATTGTAAAGGGAGCGAAGAACTAGGGGAAAGGAACTCGTTCAAATGCTTGACGCGATCTAGATGAAAGTGGTACTTTTAGTTGGGGGGGGGGGGGGGGGTAGAAATGGAAGAGGAAGCTATGCTCTATTTTTCAACTCTTCAAAACGTTTTGTATTGAACGATGCATTATTCCCTGAGCACAAGAAGGTGACAATACTCGTTCAAAACATTTCTTTTTAAATAAATTTAAATTGATTCCAAACAGACTTGATAATTTGCGGTCTGTGCTATTCAAGCCTATGAGGATAAGAGATGGCGAACATACTGAGATTTAAGAGCAGTAGTGCAAGAAAACCGTAAGAGAGTTCACAATAACGTCGACACAAACAGCATCACCGTCAGTCTTTAAGAGCACTATCTCACAACGCTATGGGTGCTAACAGCTTTAATTCATTCCACAACACTTTAACTTACAAGATGGCTCCATTTTTCAAATCCAAAATTAGTCAAACATTTACTTCACGAACAGTCCACTCAGATATAGAGGCGTCTAAAAATAGACCAGGTACTACCCATTGATCAGTCCAACTTGTTTACCAATTCATTTGTATACATTTTATAGCTGAACTTTAGTTTACAGAACAAGGAAAGGTTTGAGCTTGCTCACATCCACTGAGAAAACTAAACAGAATAAAAACTAATGAAGGACTATGAAAGTCAAATTTTCCCAACGCAAGTATTCAACGCTCCTGGCCTTCATTAAAAATCTCAAGCTCTTCTGCGTTAATAGTAAGTAACCAAGGTGACTATCAAACCAAGCTTAACCTTCATTTATATTTGAGTGAACTATATCCCAGATCGCTATCAATATAAAAGGAACTGAACATCAAGTATCTCAAGTCTTAATCAAAAGCTTATGTAAACAGAGTAACTTAATTAAAACTGAGAGTTTTGCAGATCTTCTTTATGACCTATCCAAGCCTTAGTGATGAAGGAAACTTTGAATTCAAAATTCTTTTGTTATCCTAAAGAAGTTCAATTTATCATCAGACATTTCACACACAGCTAAACAGTACATCACTGTATCACTGTGTATGCTACCACTTGTATCAATTGTAAATTAAAAAACAAAAACAAAAAGCAGTATTGAACATGAATAAAAAGGTGATGTTGAACAATAGTTTTTTAATTTATTTATCTACAACAGATTAGCTTTAATAACTCCCTTAACCCTTTAGCTCTCATGAGTGATTAAGACAGAATTTCTCTTTACAATATTCATACAATATCTTGCAGAAAAGTACTGAGAATAAAGAAAAATACCAACTAGGGGATTAAAACTTGATCCAATACCAAACTCTTCAAACTAACATCCCAAGAACTGTATGGCAGACAGTAAGGAGAATTACAAATGAGATCTTGGGAGTTAAAGGGTTAATATAAATTGTGAAGCAAAACAGTGAGAATATAACACATGTATTGTTCAAATTACTTCACAAGTATTAATAGTGTCAATTTTCTCAGTGAAAACCCAAATTTAACTGTAATTTTACAAAGCTGCAGTGGATGTCTGCTCCAAAGCATGGGTTGTTTAATGTCCAAAGTCCCTGTCTGGGAGCAAGACTGGGGCTAGCAAAGTCCAGAGATAAAGAGCAAGACATGCCCAGCTGGAGCTGATTTTGACCCACACAGTGGCCCAGTTACTAGTCAGGGTGGTAAAGTCAGAACCCTCTGGGCTGAGAAAAAAAATACAGAAATATAAATCAATGGAGTGAACAGTCTGGCTTTTAGCTGAAAAAAGAGGAATCAAAAGAAAAATGATTGAACTCATCCTTAGACAGGGTATTGAAGTCATTGCCTTTTTTTTAGTAAAATATCATTAACAGAGAAATGACAAACTACATAACTGTGTTATGGCTATAGCAATGAAGTCAGAACCGTCAGGACTGAACAAACATTACAGGAAAAATGAAGAGATAATAAACAATGTAACTGATGGAGGTATTAACCTTAGTTACAGAAAAAAAAGAGAGAAAAGCTCACAGATTCATAATGTAAACAAATTACATGGTGTACATACCTGTACCAGTTGGTAAGTGTCATCATAATATACAGTGAGGCCAAGGTGAAGGTCAAGTGAAAGAAACTGTAGTTATAAGTCACAGCTGTGCTCTCATCATCATAAACACGCTGGATTTTCACCCTGTTTTCATCATTTGTAGCATGTCCACTCTCCGCATCTTATGAGAAAATAGAAGGAAATAAGAAAAGGTAGAGAATTTCAATCAAAAAAGAACCTGAGGGACTTAGAGAAAAGGTGGAAACAGAACAGCTCACAAACCTGATGGAAAGGAAAAAAACAGCTCACAACCTAGCTGAGGATACCACTAATTTGATGTGTAGGCATCTCAGCCTTGTTGTTGTGTCTATGAACTAAAGTTACATTCATTTACAAATGATTAATTCTGAAATAAACTCCTATATATGTCTAGAGTCGATTCAGCCTTCTAAAAGCTGTCATTAAAAACAATCCACTATGCTTAATTTTTATTTCCACACAGCAAACAAAAGAAAAATATGGCTCAGCACCAACCTTGAGAGTAATCTGGAAGAAGTGTCTCCTAAAAAGATTGATATAAAGAAAGTAATCAAAATATTATCCAGATCTGATGACAATGAGTTAATCATCAGTTAATCATTCCATTTTTGTGAGACCTTTGTTTCATACAACAAGGCATTCTCTGTTTTCAAGATTCTGCCATTCTGCTGTTCCACCACTCCTTCTTTCCATGAACAGGGTCTCCTTGTAAATTGAAAGATCATCTTTTGCAGCTTGCTTGCTTCCCAAATGTGGCAGCTCTTTTGAGCACAAGTCAGTAATTCAAACAGTAAAATGCCCCCATTTCACAGAAACGAACATTCCTCAACTTTTCCATGATGAGCAGATCATTTATGCAAGCAAAGTTTTGATTTAAATTAAGGGTCAGTGGATGCCACTGTGATAATTTGAGATGATTGTACTCAAATGATTGTCCTTATATCTTCAGATCTACTAGAACTAATTTCGCTGATTCAAAATGGTACAAATTGCTCTCTCTTCTGAGGAAAAAAAAAGGATTTCCTGCACTGTCTACATGATGTGCCAAATCCAACCTCTCGAGATAAGTTCTGCAAGCGAAGAAAAGTATTTGTCCAGCAAAATTTGTAAGGCAAGCCTCTACCAAATGATTGTGAAGAATGTTTCTTGTCTTCTGTTTACCTTCTATAGTGTGACATCAACAACTGACCAAAAAAGTAGAACCTGGCGTCTTTTGGCATAAAATAATGTGTTTCACACGGCACTCCCCTTTCTTTGATACCTCCAAAACAAACAACTAGTGACATCAGATCAAATCATAAGAAGTTTGGAATTCTATTCATTAGTGTCACTTGCATCAGCCTTGCAATAAACATAAGATTATGTACGCTTTGCCTCTCTAGGGGAGATACCAAGCGTGGCCAAAATAACTCAATTAAAGCTACCAGAAGACCCACAAGAAACTCCATGCTGCTACTGGCTGTGTCGAGAAGGGGCTTGAGCTGGTGTTTGTAAACTAAAAAAACCAATCAAACAAAAAGTTACAAAATTCAATATCTTTTGATTAACAAAGTGAACTACAACCAATCTTTCCAAGCAAACAGGACTAAGAAAAACACTAAATAAATGATTCCTTGTCACATTTAAATATCAGGGTTATACTAACCTTATAATTGCAAAGGAACAAAACTAACAAGTATGATAAAACAATTAATATAAATTACCTTGTTCTGCGTTAGGAAATTGTTGAATCAGAGCCTTCCCTCATCAACTCTCACCAAATAGACAATTTGAGCTCACAATCTACATATTAATCATAAGTCATGAGTAAACTTCCTTACATACCAGCGGTACACAAACATCAACAAGACTATCCGCACTGCAGCAATGACTGTCCTCCATTGCCGAACCAGGTGGCCAGATTATCACTGGAGATAATGTGAACCACTTGGGTTACAGCATGCCATGTAGGGAAAACAACAAAGCACAATACATGTAACAACATGAATTACAACAGAAGATCAAGTGGTAGCCTCGAACCTGGCTGTGTCCATTATAGCGATTGTGCTAATAGTGTCACGGGGGGAAACAAAAACTGATTGTTAAATACAAGTTTATTGATATCATCTAGCAAACATGTGTGGCATCATATGTATTGTTAGTTAAGGTCACGCTCAGGAAGATGGTTACATGTACTAGCCAAGAAGAGTAGATCCAAATAGAATTGTTGAGAGATTTATCAAGTAGCACCAGACCAAGGTTCAGTGGACATGCCAGACCAAGGTCAGATACAGAGTGTACAAAGTAATAACGGCTGCCTGTAACAGACCAGAACGGGGTGTGACCTGGTACCGAAACAAAAATTGCAAATCAAATGATAAGACTGTGGGTATAACATTAAACATTGGATGGAAACCAATTCTGCTAAGAAAGGACTTTTCTTGATGTCTTCCCACATGATTAAAATAGATGGAAAAAAAAATCAATCCGTTTTGGATACAATACCTACCAGTTACAAGTATATT